>NW_006285049.1:7196521-7200719 GCF_000327345.1 Myotis davidii | reverse complement strand
GGCTTCCTCCATCATTGGGGCAACCAAGCCTCCTGCTTGCTCCAGCTCCATGGCTGCCTGCCGCCATCTTGGTTGGGTTAATTTGCATATAGTCACTCTGATTGGCTGGTGGGCATGGCTTAAGGCATAGCTAAGGTACGGTCAATTTGAATGTTTGTCTTTTATTAGTGTAGATATATGGGACATACTTATATTAAAAAAATAAATATTATTTATTTAACTAAGAATCTTGCATTTTATCTGACAATCCTATTAAGAAAGTATAATATAGCCAGGTCGTGGGGACTAACTAGATATACAATGGGAGATGAGCAGAGGGAGGATGAAGTTGGGGATGTGGTTCAGGTTTCTGGTTGGGAAACTGGGTTAATGATGGTACCACTCAGCAGAACAGGACTAGCATGAGAAACATGTCCTGTAAGAAAAACTGTTCAAGAAAGTCATGGGCATGTTGATTTAAAGGTGCCGGTAGGACAATCCAGGGAGAGCTATCTAATGGGCAACTAAAAATATAGATATGGAGTTTTGAATATTAGATAGGGACTGGAGAAACATGTGTTGTGTTTACCAATAGTTTACCAAATGTTTTAGAAACATTCCCACAGGTATCTAGGAAAGCACCCTACAATCAAATGTTTCTTCTGCAAAGCATATTTAAACTGCAAATGACCCCATGAAAGTTCAGGTCAGGTTTTGCAACTCAATTACTGCTGGGGAAACAAAAGTGGATTCTTTCCCCCCAGATATTTATGAATCTTAGAATTTTAGCTTAAGTATTATGAACCTTACTTGGATCAGTAATGGCAAACTGAACAATCCCTATTTACTTAATATTCCCTTGTTTGTTTGTTTGGTTGTCCTCTTTTTAAAGGGGAATAGTATTCTGTTGTATATTGAATCACAAATGTGTTAATTTATCACTCATTTATGTATATTTTTATTCACTCTAATATCTATTGCAATCAATGCCTTCATTAATAAGCTTAGAAATATATACCATTTCATGCATGAGTGCATGAGTTAGTATATCTCAGATAAGTTTCTGGAAGTAGAAGTGCAAGGTCAAAGGTTATGTATATTTATGATTTTGATGGTTACTATCATAAATACTACCCTTCACAGAGGTGGCATGATTTGGACTCCTCCCAGCAAAGTATGAAAGGATTTACTCTTTCTACTTCCTTGCTGTGACATTTTGGGCTTGTTTGCCTCCTGGTGCATGTCTGTTCCCCTACTGGGCAAATCCCCATACTGTGCATCCCAAGCTCTCAATCGATGGACTCAGTCAATGGAGGCAATGACAGGAGGATGAGGACAGGAGGAAGGCAAGGCATGGCATTTCCCCTTCCAGGGAACTATCAGGTTTTGTGAGGCTTATGGCTTCAATTTTCAGAAGCTCTAATTTAAAAAAATAATAATAAATTATGAATTCAAAATTTGGCGAAAACATATTTATTGATGTGAAACACAAAAACATATCCCAATAAATAAATATATTCTCAGCTCATCTTCTCTTTACGCTGAGCCCCAAAATGCCCATGGCAATTCTATTACCACCTGACATGTGGGGAAATGTGAAAGGAAGAAATTGAGTGAAACCAAGCAGCAGTCTTTACTGATCACAGCTATAATATCCTCATTTAACAACTTTTACAAAAACAGGTGATCATGTGAATACATTGACCAAGCCCCTCCCAAGACCTGAGAGAGCAAATGAGGGGCAGGGTACTGAAGCTCAACCTTCATTGAGTCCACCTTCCATCTGCCTCTGGATCCTCCCTCTCTGCCTCAGGCAGCGACTCTGAAGCAAGTTGAATCTTCTTCATGACTAATGCGCCCAACCCTGAGAGCCTGTAAGACTTGCCCAGGATCATTCCTGGCTTCCCACTATTTCGAATTTCTGGATTGTCTCATTCTCAGCTTTTTTATACTCCTTGATGTATCCCCTTTATTAAACACTGTCTTATTTTTTTATTTTATAAAATATATTGTTATTGATTTCAGAGAGGAAGGGAAAGGAAGAGATAGAAACATCAATGATGAGAGAATCATGGATCAACTACCTCCTGCATACCCGACACTGGGGATCAAGCCTGCAACCCAGGCATGTACCTTGACCAGGAATCAAACTGTGACCTCCAGGTTCGTAGGTCAACGCTCAACCACTGAGCCATGCCAGCTGGGCTAAACTCTTATTTAATGTAGTTCTGTTCTCCTCCTTTAACTCTGAACAATACTCTTCTTGGTACTAGATATGGTCTCAAAAAACAGACCCCTAAGTAAGATCTTAAAATGGAATTACTCTCATGCTTTTATGATAAGCCAGCTTTTATAGTAAGAGGAAGTTTCCATTCACTACAACTAAAAGAACCCACATAAAACAATGTCCTTATAAGCCTGTTTTTATTATGTGTATATATACACTTATATATATACTAGTAGCCCAGTGCACGAAATTCGTGCACTGAGGTTGGGGAGGGGGGTAAGGGCCCATCAGTCTGGCCTTCACCCTCTCCAATCTGAGACCCCTCAGGGAATGTCCAACTACCTGTTTGTGCCCACACTTTTAACAGATGACAGCTCCATTGTTGTTTCTTTCTTATGCTTAAAACCATTGGAATTAGTAGGTATTCAAAGTGTGTATACATTTTGGGGGGACACCCTGTATATCTCTAGTCAGCGGTGAAAGAAACCAACAGCAGATTTGGAACCCCCAGACAGGGAACCTCGCTCACTCCCCACATGTCTCCCCACTTCACTTTCCACCTTCGAGGGAAACAGGAGAATCAACGTTTTCTCTTATTAATTTGGAAAAGCAAGTCCTGTCACCCTTGCCTGGCAGGAGTGCACTCAGCCCCAAGCAAGAGAGGCTCAGTCAGGGCAGCTTTCGCTCATGGGTGCTGGCACCGAAAGTGCACATTCCTCCTGTACAGTTGCCCCGACTATCCCACTGTTTTACTGAGAGGACAGAATTCCTCTCCACCTCTGGGTTCTTGATCTTGAACGCTGACCAAAGGCACCTCAGAGAGGGCCGCCCGAGCCCACCAGGTATGTCTGTCTGCACCTGCTCCTGCCTCAGCATCTGTATTAAGCCCCCAGAGGTGATCTCATAGCTGCACTGGCCTCCGTGGAAACAGGACATCACCACTCTGCCCTCTCACTGTCATCTCACAGGCGCCCACCCACAGCACCCAGAACACCCAGACACTCTCCAAATGACGTGAACGCATCAGAAGGGATGTGTGCACATCCTGTGGGGGTGTTAGGCATGCTGGGTTGATGGAAGTGCGGTGGAGAGGCGGAAGGAACTTGTGCATGCCTTGGTTTGCGACTGTTGCAGGCGCGGGAGGGTGACAGTGTGCTGTGGGATGTTCGCATGCCAGGGGGATGTGCACACCAGAGGCCTCTGGCTTTGCAGATCCACAAACCCCCGTGGTGCGGCCAGGAGGACAGCAGTCTGGCCTGCCATGGTGGCTGTCCCTGTGATCCTGCACCTTCTGGGCCAGGAGGCGGATCTTGCGCAGCCACTCCTGGGCGCTGATGGCCTGCAGGTGCTGCTTCAGCTCAACCTGCAGGCTCCGCTTGGCGCGCTCACAGTTGTCACCACCACCATGAGGGGAGTACAGGGCGCCCTCCACCAGCCTGCCTCCCCTGTCCAGAGGCTCTCTGCACTGCTCACCTGCTCAGAGTGACTGGGGCTGGGTGGAAACCAGGCGTCCTGCCCTGCCCAACCCCGGCCAATCTACCCCTGTGCGAGCTGCCGCCCCGCCGGGAAGGGTCATGGATCCGGGTCTCAGACCATGGACAGCCTCAAGTGCTGCCCCCGCCCGGCAGGGTCACAGATCCAGGTCCCAGACCATGGACAGCCTCAAGCACTGTCTCCTGTCCAGCAGGGTCACAGATCTGGGTCCCAGACTGTGGACAGCCTCAAGCACTGCCCCCTGCCCAGCAGGGTCACAGATCCGGTCCCAGACCACAGACAGCCTTGCCCACTGCCGCCCGCTTTCAGTACGCAAATTAGCCGCCATCTTGTTGCTTCAGGGGTGGGAGTCCCCACTAGGGTTCCTGGCCAGCCTGGATGAGGGGATGATGGCTGTTTGCAGCTGGTCACACCCTCTTCAAGTGGGGGTCCCCACTGGGATGCCTGGCTAGTCTGGGTGAGGGGCAGAGGGCTTTTTTCAGGCTGGCGGGGGGCTGG
>NW_006285049.1:7184566-7196428 GCF_000327345.1 Myotis davidii | reverse complement strand
GTCTGGCCACAACCCCCAGCCACCCAAGCTCCCAGTGGAGGTTGGCTGGAAGCAGGTATCTGGGATTTATTTGTCTTCTATAACTGAAACTTTGTTGCCATAAACAGAGGCCACAGCTGGCTCAGGGCAGGTGGGAAGCTTGGCTTCCTTCCTCTATCGCCCAGGCAACCAAGCCTCCTGCTTGCTCCAGCCCTGTGGCTGCCGGCTGCCATCTTGGTTGGGTTAATTTGCACATAGTTGCTCTGACTGGCTGGTGGTCTTGGCTTGGGGCATACTTTTGACATACAAGTAATCTGAGTTATGAGCTCCATCAAACAACAAATTAAACTCATAAGTCAAGGCCCCACTGTACATATATATATATCCTATCTAATAATAGACAAACATGGTAATTAACCGTACCTCCGACATGCTTCCCATTGGCTAATCAGGGCGATATGCAAATTAACTGCCAACCAAGATGGCGGCCAGCAGCCAGGCAGCTGAAGTGAACAGGAGGCTTGCTTGCTCCAGTGATGGTTCCCCCCCTGCCACTGCCGGCCTCTGAGCTTGCAATCTAAGAAACAATGTTGCAAATATAGAACCTAAACAAACCCCAGAAACCTCCTTTCAGGCAGCCGGGCTTCAGCCAGCAGGACTGCAACATTGTTTCAATTATAGAACAAACGCAGATCCCTGCTTTCAGCAGCCGAGGTCTCAGAGCTGCAGCCGGGCCTCAGAGCTAAAGACAGCTCTCAGCTGCAGTGACAGCCATAGAAGGTAAATAAATCCCAGAATTAAAAAAAGAAAAAGAAAAAAAGGAGAGGTTGGGAGCTTCAGTTGCTTGCCAGCCTGAAAACGGTCCTCAGCCCCTCACCCAAACTGGCCAGGCACCCCAGTGGGGACCCCCACCCTGAAGAGGGTGTGACCAGCTGCAGCCAGCCATCATCCCCTCATCCAGGCTGGCCAGGCACCCCAGTAGGGACCCCCACCCTGAAGCAACAAGATGGCAACTAATTTGCACACTGAAGGCGGGCAGCACCGGGCAAGGCTGTCCGTGGTCTGGGACCGGATCTGTGACCCTGCCGGGCAGGGGGCAGTGCTTGAGGCTGTCTGCCGTCCCAGGACCCAGATCCGTGACCCTTCCCAGCGGGGCAGCAGCTCACACAGAGGTGGATTGGATGGGGTTGGGCAGGGCAGGACTCCTGGCTTCTGCCCAGCCCCAGTCACTCTGAGCAGGTGAGCAGCGCAGAGAGCCTCTGGACAGGGGAGGCAGGCTGGTGGAGGGTGGCCTGTACTCCCCTCATGGTGGTGGTGACAACTGTGAGCGCGCCAAGCGGAGCCTGCAGGTTGAGCTGAAGCAGCACCTGCAGGCCATCAGCGCCCAGGAGTGGCTGCACAAGATCCGCCTCCTGGCCCAGAAGGTGCAGGATCACAGGGACAGCCACCATGGCAGGCCAGACTGCTGTCTTCCAGGCCGCACCACGGGGGTTTGTGGATCTGCAAAGCCAGAGGCCTCTGGTGTGCACATCCCCCCTGGCATGCGAACATCCCCCAGCACACTGTCACCCTCCCGCGCCTGCAACAGTTGCAAACCAAAGTATGCACAAGTTCCCTCCGCCTCTCCACCGCACTTCCATCAACCCAGCATGCCTAACACCCCCACAGGATGTGCACACATCCCCTCTGATGCGCTCACATCCTTTGGAGAGTGTCTGGGTGTTCTGGGTGCTGAGGGTGGGCGCCTGTGAGATGACAATGAGAAGGCAGAGTGGTGATGACCTGTTTCCATGGAGGCCAGTGCAGCTATGAGATCACCTCTGGGAGTTAATGCAGGTGCTGAGGCAGGAGCAGGTGCAGACAGACACACCTGGTGGGCTCGTGTGGTCCTCTCTGAGGTGCCTTCAGTCAACGTTCAAGATCAAGAACCTAGAGGCAGTGAGGAATTCTGTCCTCTCAGTGAAACAGTGGGATAGTCGGGGTGACTGTAGAGGAGGAATGTGCTGTTGGTTTCTGTCACCGCTGACTAGAGATATACAGGGTGTCCCCCCAAAATGTATACACACTTTGAATACCTACTAATTCCAATGGTTTTAAGCATAAGAAAGAAACAGCAATGGAGCTGTTATCTGTTAAAAGTGTGGGCACAAACAGATAGTTGGACATTCCCTGAGGGGTCTCAGATTGGAGAGAGTGAAGGTCAGACTGAGGGCCCCCCCCCCAGACCCCAGTGCACAAATTTCGTGCACTGGGCCACTAATATATATATATATGATTATATTTTTGCAAAATCATATCATATGATACAAATTGTTTATGTCCTTTTTTTAGTTAAAATATACTTTAATAGCTACTTATAACAACAAATGTGTATATGCAGCATTTTCAGTGTTTAAAGTATACATTATATGGATGAATCATACATTATTTCATATTGTCCTTTTCCCTTTCTCTTATCATTTGTTGCTGGTATAATAATAATGTAGTAAACACATTTGTTCATACATCTGTGTATACTAATTTGATTATTTTCTTTGAATAAATAACCAAGAGTAAGCTTGCTAATTTAAATAATATGATCATTTGTAAGACTTTTAAATCGTCTTAAAACACCCTTCAGAAAGTTCTTAACAATTGCATTCTCAACAACAATGCATGAGAATGTGCAATTGCATGAAAAAAGTAAATATTTACCTTAAGATCTCTATCTCTATGGCATATCCCCAGTTGTAGTGACTTCATATGCCAAGGGAGGCCTATTATTGAGGAAGCAACTTGGAGGTAAATGAGTCTATTGAACATGAACATACTAAGTGGCTGGCCAAATTTTCAATAATTTTATAAATGAACTTTCTGGAGACACTGCTTTCTGTACACATTTTAGGAATATACTTCCTGGAGGGGTAACCAGAGTTTCATTCATAAATGGGTTTTGCTTTCCTATATAGTTTGAAAGTTCTAGTAAATGTTCATTTTCCTTCCAAGACAAATTTCTAACAAAATGAGACATTATTAACTTGAGGGTATTCCAACTGTGTGAATATGTATATGGAAAAATACGTATTTCTATAAAAAGCATATGTGTGTGAACAGAAGACTGTATATTTGATAGTTGTAAGAGGCAATGAGATGTGGTAGAAAGAAGTTGTACTACTAATCAAAATACTGGACCCAGATCTCTATGAACTTTGTGAACTTGAGCAAATTCCTTGACCTTTAAGAGTCAATATGGCCCTGGCAGGGTAGCTCAGTTGGTTAGAGCATCGTCCTGATACAAGATTACAGGTTAAATCTCCAGTTAGAGCATATACAAGAATCCACCAATAAATGCATAAATAAGTGGAACAACATCAATGTTTTTTTCTCTCTCTGTCTCCCCTCATCTTTCACCCTTTCTCTTTCTCTTTAAAATCAATAAATTTAAATCTTAAAAAAAAAACCTCTAAAAAAATGAGTCAATAAAATAAAAGAATCAAGCAATAGGATACTTACTAGTGTTTAAGTTATAAGAAATGAACCAGCTATGATTATTAGAAGGTGACTAGACCTATGAATGTCTCGAGAGGACTCAAAAAGTTTCAATGATTGAATTTGTGATCTGTGAAAGTTATGACTTAAGAAATTGTTATTCTAGGTGACCATGGCTTAAGAAGTTGTCATTTTAGGTGATTGACAATAGTTATGTTATAGCTCACAATTAGCAAGATTCAGGTTCCATTCTGTGGTCCCACAGTTGCATTGGCATTACCCAGGCACTGTTGGAAACCTTTAACTTCTCAGTGAGACTCATGTCAAGAAGCTTGCGTGAATCCTCGAGTCTACTGTTTGAATTTAGTCCAGAAGATGTTAAAAAGCATGTAAATAAAGATCAGTTCATCTGCTCTCTAAATGAGGAGTCATATGCTGGGCATTAAATTTTCATGCTAGAAGACAAAAATTTTGACACCATATTTATGATAGCTGGACTTTCTTTGGCAGTAACTGCAGGAAAAAAAAAATTGAAGTAGGAAGTTGAGCATCAACAAGCTCATGAATTCACTAGAGATCAAAACAGCCCCTTGTGGCACGTTACAGGCTTTTCTCTTATTTTCTGAGGTTATTTAACCTTGCTGCCAATCTCAACTGTGCATAAATATTTTTGTGGCTTTGAAATCACCATCTTAATGGCACATAGATGCTATATTGGGAGCAATATGAAGTGCATAAATATTCATATCAGTCACGATGCTGTCACACCTTTGGCAGGAAGGATCTCCAAAATTAAAATATAAAAAGGATAAATCCATTGCCCCTCCCTTTTTGTCTTTGACTTCATACTTAAATGGATGGTGAGGACAAAGAAATGGACCCTGAAATTCATATCAAGGTTCAGGTGTAAAAAAATTAAAACCAAAGACCAGTTCAACCTCAACAGTTTAATTTACTTCTCTTAAGATCTTTAATACCAAACTTATCAGTTCTCTCTGGTAGGCATTAACTTGTTAAATGAGTCTTAATTATACATAAGCAGATGGAGATTTGAATTAAAATTACCTTACACTCGAGTGGCTTTAGTTCATTATAACATATCTTCCTCTTAATCATTTAGGCAGTCTCATCATCTTTCATATAGAAAGTTATTAAAATATTCCAATTTCCATATTTCTTCAGATACAGCCACTATTAAATGGCAAGTAATGCACATTAGTAGGTGACTTATACCATCTAGGAATAGGTGAATTATTCATGTCAGGAGCAATTTTTGTGCTTTTCTGTCACCTGTAACATTTTCTTTTAAATACTTCATATTTACCTGATTCCTGGAACCTCACCTCATTTAATTTTAAGTACCAATTTTATTCCATTTCATTTGCAGAGGGATGATGAAAAAGGACACCATCTACTTTTTCCATGCTTTAGTTCTCCAGGGTATGAGGAGTAGAGGTATGGGAGCATATTTCTTGAAATGTCATCAAATGGTCAAGACCAAGTACTTGTTAATCACATCAGCCCTCAAAAAGCCCTCTGCATTCTAATACAATGTACCCATAAAAAAAAAACCAATGTTTAAAATTAGTTCCCATATTGCTAAATTTTAAGAGACATAATCAGTAATACTTTTACTCCTGGAAGTTAATATTTCTTGATTTACTTAATAACCAAACCTAAGATTTGTTCCTTTTTCAAAGTTTGCTAAGAATATTGAGGCAAGTATCCACCCAGATATTGTTCTAGGACCAAGAACTCCAGTGTACAAGAAGGCTAACTTAGGCCAAGTAGTAGCATTTCAGTAATCCTGAAAGTGATAAATTTACAGCTATTCCCTTAGGAATCCTCTTCACAGCCCAACACTGGCATGCCTCCCTTCAGAAGTAGAATTCCCCTTAGGCGGTTACTTAACCCAAGGAGTCCATCAGTACCCAATAATGTTCTGTCCCACAGGCACCACTGCACTTACAGACAGCAGTGACAGTGGCAGCAGAATCAAACCAGACAGCTGACAAGAGTGGAAGATCCCACGTCTTGGCTGAGTCATCAAGACTAAAGTTCACTCTGTCTTGTCAAGCACTGTCATATTTTCTTTATGAAATAAAGCAGAATATTATTCTTCACGTTTGAGAAAACTCAATATTCAGCGGACTCTTTCTGCCCTGCTTAGCCTCTGTGAGGGAAGACCAGTGATGAGCATCAGGCCCACATGTAATTTGAAAAGCAAAGTAAAAAAAAAAAAAAAAAAAAAAAAAAGTAGTCAGTCTGAGTTACACAGGATTTGAAGCAGCCTCCAATGGAAATTCAGGAACAGTGGTTCTGAGAGATTCCCTTTTTAATGAGAAAAAAAACAAAGAAACCTTTCTCCAAGAAGCAGACAAGAGTTATGTTAATTTTTAATGGCAGCATATTAGCACTTTGATATCACAACTTGGTAATGCATGCTTCCATGGGAATGTAAAAGTAAAATCTATAATCCCATTTATACCTGGAAAGCAAATACTGAGCACATAAGATGTAATTAAAACATTCGTTCCATTCTGCTTTATTATTTTTGAACACAGCATCTGCTTATATACATGTACACACACACACACACACACACACACACACACACACACACTCCTTTTGCCGGTCCTCATTGAAATACAGTTATTTTCTAAATAGGCCTGGTTTTTTTTTTCTTTTTGCATTTGTTTATTTCACCTACTGTCATATACTACTGAGTTCCTTGGGAAACAAATATATAAATGTAATATGCTCTCAAAAGCAATTTAAATTGCTCAATAGTCTTTAGCGGCTTTGACAACTGTCCAGCCAGGATAGCTCCCTGCCAGGGATGGTAGATTTAAACCTGATCACATCTCCACTGAAACCCATACACTGGGATTCCTCCAGCCAGCTCATGCTCGGGACTCCAACTAATTAAGTTTTCTGCTTGCTGCCATTGAAAGCTTCAGTCAGGTATAATTAAAACTGAGCCAATGACAGCAGTGGCATTTGTCAGAATCATCCAGTGGTTCAAATACCAGTTCTGACAGAAATGTCAAACTGATAGCACTCCCCTCCTCCCAGTGCATGCCAGGGAAAAGCAGGGAGGACTTTTATTATAAATGCTTGGCTGATAACCTTTTTGAATCCCAGGACACCAAATGCTTCACATGAAATTTCATTATCCTGGAAAAGAATTCAGCTCATAGATGCTCTCTTCTCACGAAGTAAAGCTCTAATTCCATGGCTTTTACTTCCGTTAGGCCTTTCAGGGAAGTTTGAAATATACAAGCAGAACAGAACAGATAGTCAGATAACCATGTGGGAAGGAACATTCTAGTTGCAGAGACATCAATCCCTTAAGTGAAAATTTTCTCAGAATTAAAGCTGGTGTTATCCATCCAGTTTCTAGATACATTGTTAGATCGGATATTGGTCTTTTGTTTCCATGATAAAAGATCATCCAAAGGTAGTGAAGGCACCATCCTGAAAGGGATGAAGTGACCAACCCCTGTCACTATCACTGACTAATTTTATGATCAATTACCTAACATAGTTGCTGGTGGGGCTCAGAATATGTTTGGTGAGTTTAAGAATGAATGAATGAATGAATGAATGAATGACTATCACACACACTCTCAGGAATACAATTGCTAAATCACAAAATCACAAAATAAAAGTGGTCATAGAGAAAAGGTAACTTTATGATTATTTATCTTTAGAGGTGAGAAATATGAGAAGTGGAAGAAGTGATTTTCCTTCTCTTTCTACATGAGGACATGGTACTGAAGATTGGATAAAGTAATAAATGTAAAACACTTTCATTAGTCTTATGGCCAAGAAAAATATTTCTGTGTGCACAAGCTAAACAATATCAAATATGAAATGCTTAAGTTGAAACACTTGAGTTATATTGCATCTTAAAACAAAAGATTTAATATTATACACAGAGAATGTCATGACTGCATGTTTTTGTCCACCTGGTGATATGTTCTTAGTCATATCCCAAGAGAAAGTGTTGTTCTATAAAAAAGATTTTTAAATGCCCACCTTTGGGAAACAAATTAGAGAAAGCTACAATGGCACAGAGCTACCCCCTCCCCCCAGATAAAAACTCAAATCACTACTAATATTCCTGACACATGTCAGGTGCTTGATAAATACTTGTTGACCAATGAGAAAGAAAAAATAATGGAAGAGAAGAATTTATTCATAGCAGAGCTCAGTAAGCCCTGCATGAGTACGAGGTGAGATCTTCGGTGATACATGGTAACAGGTGATGACTAGGCCACTCTCCATGGGATAAAAACAGGAATTATGGGATGGAAAGAGAGAGACTCTGAAAAGAACAAAGTGGGGGAACTAATGGTCAGAGCCACGTGGTAGGAAATAGGAACCTTGACAAGAGGTGGCCAGTGAGAAAATTAAGGGTCTGAAGAGCTTGAGAACAAGGATTTCAAAATATTTTAAGATTTTGCTTTTCTATGCCTTAAATTCTTTTTTTAAAAAATATGTTTTATTGATTTTTTACAGAGAGGAAGGGAGAGAGATAGAGAGTCAGAAACATCAATGAGAGAGAAACATCAATCAGCTGCCTCCTGTACACCTCCTACTGGGGATGTGCCCGCAACCAAGGCACATGCCCTTGATCGGAATCAAAATTGGGACCATTCAGTCCGCAGGCCAACGCTCTATCCACTGAGCCAAACCGGTTAGGGCTTAAATTCTTCAATCCACCCAACCAACCATCAGTGAGGTCTACCACTCGCACTGAGCAGGAGAGATAATGCAGGAGCCACAACTACTTTTACATGTAACAGAGGGAAGAGAACACTCTTAGGTGACATGTGAATAAGATTAAGAGTTCAATGAAAGCAGAAACCCAGACCCAGAAATGAGTCTGGGAATGTAATCCCCCAGGAACTTACGAAAATATTAGGACAGGAATCTGATTTCTAAGAAACAGAGAGAGTATTGAGTCAATTGTGGATAAGAAAGGGCTGGATGATTTCAACTAATACTTGGGTTTTGCAGTGAGTAGTTAAATTAATTTATTGTCAGCTCTTAATTATGTTATGTATTTTTTTTATAAATTATTTTATTTAATGGCCCCATGCACAGAATTGTTATACATAAATGTTTTCCAAAATATTTAGGGTATCAGATATCTTTAAAAACAAAAACAAACAGATAAAAAACAAAAACAGTTGTATGGGCTTCAATTCCTTTGTCAAACTAGTTAATGAATGCTAAGATGACCAAAATAATGTGATACTTTATAGCAGGGTTTCTTGAAAGTCTTAATCATGCTGATCTCTAAAAGAGAGGTTATATTTAGCAGTGTTACCTAAGCATATTTGCCCTCCCATGATGCCCTGATTGCCCAAAACTGCCCTCCCCTGCTGGCCATCTTGTAGTGGCCATCTTATGGCAGCCATCTTGTGACGATGTGGGGGCAGCTATCTTGTGATGACATGAGGGCACGAGGGCCACCTAGGCTTTTATTAGTATAGATAACACAATTTATTTAGACATTCTACTTTAATGAACACTTGAAGTGTTTCTAGTTTTTGTTTATTAAAAATAATGTTGCTATGATCATATGTGAACTCATCGTTAGGTGCATGAATGTGCATATTTCCATTGAAAATAAGAAGTGTAGATTGTGTTCTGGCTTGTATCATTTCTGTTAACTCTCTCATCTCTCAGCCTTATTGCTACTACTTAAAAGGTATTATAACATTTTCCTCTTGCTTCTTTTAGAACGTGTGTATATGCCCCTTTAGTAGATACTACCAAATATTTTTCTAAGATCTTGAAGCTATATAAGTAGATCTGTACAAGTTTAGAATTGTTATACTGTAAGGTAGAATGACACTTTTATGTTACTCTACCTCTAGATTTCTCTAACCTCAAAGTTTATTTTGTTTGATATTATTATGAAAATACTAACCTTCTTTGGTTAGTGTATGCAAAGTTATCTTTTTCCATTTGTTTATTTTCAGTTTTTACATAACTTAAACTAAACAACATCTAGCTTGATATTGTTTTATCCAGTCTATTACATTCAACACTATCTTTAATTTTTAGTAAAATGTTTAGCCTTATTAATTCAAATATAATTGGTTATATATCTTGTATTAAAGCTAGTATTTTATTACTCATTTTCTCTTTGTCCCACTTGTTATATGTCCCATTTTCTCTATTTTCTTGCCTTCATTGGAATAATTTATTATTGTTGTTGTTATTTTCTCCTATATGTTATTAAATTTATTATTTTATTCCATATTATCATAGGGCTAAAATATACATTGTTAACTTACTAAAGTCTAATACATATAACACTTCCCAAACCATGGAAGGAACTTAGGACATTTAACTCCATTTACCCATTTTTATGTTGCAGTTTATATGTGTTAGTACATGTATTTTAAATATCCAATGGCATTGTTTTTATTATCTTACAAAATCATTATCCATTTGGACTTATCCACATATTTATCCTTTTTATTATTCTCCATTCTTTTTTACACCACTCTGTTCCATTAAGGATAATTTTCCTTCCACCAGAACAAATCCCTTTTAGGTTTTTTTTAGTTCAGGTAATAGTGATGAAGAATTCTCTTATTATTTTTTATAATGCTTCCATTTCCCTTCATTTTTTAACAGCTTAATTGAGGTATAATTAACCAAAAATAAAGCTGAAGATATTCAGTTTATAGTGTGCAACTTGATAAGTTTTGACATATGTAGACACCCATGAAACCATATCACAAACAAAAGAGTAAATCCAGTAAATCCATAAATCCCCAAAGTTTCCTTATGTCCTGTATTATCTCCTCCCTGCCCCTAATTGCTCTCCTATCCCACCCAATGACTGATCTGCTCTTTGTCAAATTAGCTTGACTTTTCTATAGTTATATAGACACTGAGTGGCCAGATTATTATGACCACCCCATCAGTACAATGAAGTGAATTAGTTATGCAAATAATAATAATAATAATAAAACCTTGAAAGTATTTGCTTAGGAAGTTTTCAATAATCAGTATTTTTGGAAGTGTCAATGAAGTACTGACGGGGTGGTCATAATAATCTGGCTGGTCATAATAATCTGGCCACTCAGTGCATATATGCAGTATATGGAATAATGCAGCATATATTCTTTTTGTCTGGCCTCTTTCACTCAGCATAATTAAGAGCATCTATTTTGTATTTCAATAGTTCATTAATTTGAATTGCTGAGTAATATTACATTGTATAGATACACCCCAAAGTATCTATCCATTTACTGTTAATGGACACTTGGGTTGTTTCCAGTTTAAGGCTAATACAAATAAAACTACTCTGAAAATTTGTGTATAAGTATTTATATGGGCACTTGCTTTCATTTTTCCTAGGCAAATAGCTAGGAATAGAATAGTTTATTAATGTAGTAGGTGTATGTTTACTTTCTGAGAAACTGTCAAACTTTGTCTAAGTGGTTATGCCGTTTTATACTCCCACCAGCATTGTCTGAGAGTACCAGTCATTCCATATCCTTGCCAACACTTGATATGATTAGCTGGTTTATTTTTTGCCACTCCAATAGGTTTTTAATGAGAGATAATTGTGATTTGGTGTTATTTTTTAAAGATTCTTTTATTGATTTTTAGAGAGAGAGGAAGGGAGAGGGAGAAAGAAACATGGATGTGAGAGCAAAACATTGATCAGCTGCCTCCTACACACCCCCTACCAGGGACTTAGCCCTCACCTTAGGCATGTGCCCAGACTGGGAATCAAACAGGCAGCCTTTAGGTACAAGGGATGACACCCAACCAACTGAGCCACACAGGCCAGGGCTCATTGTGGTTTTAATGGTCACTCTCCTAATGATTAATGATGTCAAGCTCCTTTTTATGTTCTTATTTGTATACTAGAGGCTCAGTGCACGAAATTCATACACAGGTAGGGTCCCTAATGGCTGCCAGCTGCCAGCTGGGGCCTTCCTTCATTCCTCACCGCTCCCTGGTGGTCAGCACACGTCATAGCGAGCAAACGAACTCACTTTTGGTCAAACTCCTAAGGGGACACTTTGCATATTAAATATATATATATATTAGAGACCCAGTGCACAAAATTCGTGCAGCCTGGCCTTCACCCTCTGCAATCCGGGAGCCCTCAGGGGATGTCCTACAATGTACTACTGATGGTTCTGCAGGAGGTGACTGGGATGATCAAGGGAAGGTGCTGCCCCCATTACCCTGCTGCTGCTGCCACTGCTGGCCACTGCAGACGCCAAGGTGTTTTCATCAACACGGACTCCAGTTCCTTCACTACAAAAAAATGACAACAATCTTTAGGCATTTTCAAGATGTCTCTTTCATAGGATATGACACTTCTTTCTTTCTTTCTTTTTTTTATCCTCACCTAAGGATATTTTTTCA
>NW_006285049.1:7183591-7184507 GCF_000327345.1 Myotis davidii | reverse complement strand
CGCCTGCATGAGCCCTGACCTGGGCCTTGGCCGGGGAGAAGCCTGCAACCAAGGTACATGCCCTTGACCAGAATCAAACCCGGACCCTGCAGTTGGCAGGCCAAGGCTGTATCCACTGACCCAAACTGGCTAGGGCAGGATATGACATTTCTTAGCCCCTTCAGCAGCGGACCTTCATTTTTTCCTCCAGGAGTGAGGTGGAAAAACCCTAGATCACCTTCTTGGATTCTCATTACAAAAGTTACCAAGAACACTGTGAGTGGCATACCAGGAGCTTAGCCAATGAGCAGTCAGAAAAGGTGTTTCCTCTGCAGCTCACATGCAGAGGTGGGACTGCCAACATTCCCTGGCGAGCAGACAGGCCCACCCTGCTCCCTGCTCTCTGTGGGCAGGCCTGCCTGCTTGCTGCGGTCGCCGCTGCACCCTGGTGAGCTGGCAGGCCTGCCCTGCTCCCTGTCCTCTGTGGGCCTTGCTCCACGCTGCTGCGTGCGCAGCCTCCTCCTGAGCAGGTCATGACTGTTACGGCATCCTGGCTAATTTGCATATTACCTCTTTATATATATATACTAGTGGCCCAGTGCACAAAAATTTGTGCACTCGGGGGGCATCCCTCAGCCCATCCTGCCCCTTCTAACAGTCTGGGAGCCCTCACAGGATGTCCTACGGATGTCCCTGTGGGGAGTGTGCCTAAGCCACAGTCTGGCCTCCCTCTGAAGGCAACTGCTGGGCTGATCATGGGAAGGTGATGCCCCCATCACCCCATTGCTGCTGCCACTGCCAACCGCTGCAGCTGTCAGCCCTTGGCCCTCACTTCTTAGTGCTGGCCCTGCCACCTGCCCACTGGTGGGTGGGGGGCATCTGGGGTCAGGCCAGCTGGGGGAGGAGCTGGGGGAGGTTGAGGCACAGCAGGTCACAC
>NW_006285049.1:7177248-7183087 GCF_000327345.1 Myotis davidii | reverse complement strand
CCCCCCCCTGCACATGCCCCACGGGCCTCATCACCCTCATTAATCGCCGTGGTCCGGCCGTCCCATCCCAAGAAGTGGCCATCCTGATCACCATGGCTCACGCCCTGGTGCATTTGGGCCTGCCCAGCAAGCATGTAGGCAGGAGCTGGGCCTCTGAGGGGAAGGAGGAGGCATGCCGGGCCAGGGCAGAAGTGGGGAACTTGGCGGTGTAAACACAGCCCAACCCCACCTTGTGCCGGCATTCCCAAACCCCTGGGTGCCCCTGCCCAGCACTGTGCTCTCGGGCCTGGGGTGGGGGTGAGGGACCTGGAGCACTGTTCTGAAGGCAGACCTTGCTGGCTTGGAATCAGAGTGGTCAATCAGGGAGGGATGTGGGATGCAAAATTCCGCCTCTCTCTCTAAATTTCTCCCTCTCTCTCTCTCTCTCTCTCTCTCAGAGTGGGCCCCATGTCTCCAGTGGGTGGGCAAGGGCACGGGCAAGGTGATCTGCACTGCCTGCCTTCGCCCCAGCCCCCTCGCATTGACACGTGTCTACGATGGGCAGGTGAGGGCTCCGGCGAGGCAATGGGCTCCTTTTGCCTCGCCCCAACCCCTGCCCGCCCCCGGATCGCATTGGGACCTGTCTCTGGTGGGCAGGCAAGGGCTCCGGCGAGGCGATCAGCACTGCTTGCCTTCGCCCCAGCCCACGTGCATTGGGACGTGTCTCTGGTGGGCGGGAAAGGGCTCCGGCAAGGTAATGGGCACTGCTTGCCTTGCCCCAGCCCCCCGCCCGCCCCCAGATCGCATTGGGACATGTCTCCGGTGGGCAGGCGAGGGCTCCCGGCAAGGCGATCCACACTGCTTGCCTTCTCCCCAGCCCACGTGCATTGGGACGGGACGTGTCTCTGGTGGATGGGCAAGGGCTCTGGCGAGGCAATAGGCACCACTTGCCTTGCCCCAGCCCCTGCCCACCCCCAGATCACATTGTGATGTGTCTCCAGTGGGCAGGCGAGGGCTCTGTCGAGGCGATCCGCACCGTTTGCCTTCGCCCCAGCCGCCGCCTGCCCCTGGATCACACACGGGAGTGGGCCCCCTGTCTCTGGTAGGCGGGCTAAGCGATGGGCACCACTTGCCTTGACCCCAGCCCCCGCCTGCCGCCAGATTGCACACGGGGGTGGGCCCTGTATCTCCGGTGGGCAGGGGAGGGTCCAGTGTAGTGATCAGCACCGCTTGCCTTGGCCCCAGCCCGAATGGCACATGGGGGCCTGGATGGTGGTTTCCGCTATCCTACCCTGCCTTCAGTATGCAAATTAGCTGCCATCTTTGTTAGCGGTTAACAACCATCTTAGTTGGCAGTTAATTTGCACATCGCCCTGATTAGCCAATGGGAAGGGTAGCAGATGTACGGCTAATTACCATGTTTCTCTTTTATTAGATAGGATAGACTAGAGGCCCAGTGCATGAATTCATGCACAGGTGTGGTCCATAGGCCTGACCGGTGATCAGGGCCGATCAGGGCCATTTTGTCCAGTCCTGATGGGGCCAGGACAATCAGGGCCAGGTTGATTCGGGCCTTCTGGCCAGGGGCAAGGACGGGGGAGGAGAGGACCACAGGAGGTTGGCCAGCCAGGGGAAGGGACTGTGGGAGTTTGGCTAGCTGCAGGGAGGGACCAGGGGATGTTGGCCAGCCACGGGAGGTTGGCTGTGGGAGCACACTGACCGCTAGGGGGCAGCTCCTATGTTGAGCATCTGCCCCCTGCTGGTCAACACACATCATAGTGACTGGTCGACTGGTCATTCCGGTCATTTCAGTTGTTTGGTCGTAAAGGTCACTTAGGCTTTTATAATATAGATAGATCTTCTTTGGTAAAGAATCTGTCCAAATATTTTGCCCATTCTTCATTGGGTTATTTGTTTTCTTATTAATTTTTGAGTGTCTTGCTTCCCTGCACTTTGGGATGGAAAGGTCAAAGCATTAAGCTGGGTAATCAGAGTGCTCACCTCATTTGTTTCTCATTTCTCCGGGGTCACGCTTTTATGACTTAATGTCTGGTGTCTGCAAAACTTTCATTTTAATGATTTTTGTCCAGTTTATTGTTGTTGTTCTTCCAGGCAGGAGGATAAATTTGGTCTCAGTTACTTCATATTGACTGGAAGCACAAATCCATATATGCTTTGCCCTAATGAATGCATTTTTATTCCTTTGTGTTTGTTTGTTGTTGTTGTTTTGGTTTTTGGCTGAACATAAAAATCTTCAGCATTTTAAAGATAATATTCATTGTGTTCTGGCTTGCATCATTGCTGTTGATGATCTCTCATCTCTCAGCATATTGTTGCTACTAAAAAGGTATTATAACATTTTTCTCTGGCTTCTTTTAACATTTGTTCCTCAGTCTTTGGTATTCAGTAGTATTATTATGATGTGTCTCTATGCAGTTCTCTTTGTATTTATTCTGCTTTGAAATCTTGGCACTTCTTGAACATGTTGCTTCATATTTTTCTTTCATTTGGATAAGTTTATGACATTAATCTTTCAAGTATTCCTTTTCTTCCTTGTATTCATTCATATTCTCTCTCTCTTGCCCTCTCTCCCCCTTCCTTCCTTTCCACACTCTCCCCCTCTCTCTTTCTTCTATAATTCCAATTACACATGTTACACTTTTTATTGGCATCTCATATGCCTCTAATGCTCTTTCCTGAATTTTCAAATCCTTTGTCTCTCTTTGCTTTAGTCAAGATCGTTTCTTCTGACCTCTATTTCACTTTAATAATTTTCTCTCCTTTGTCTCTCTTTGCTTTAGTCAAGATCGTTTCTTCTGACCTCTATTTCACTTTAATAATTTTCTCTCCAACTGAATCTAATCTGCACTGATGTCTTAATTTGGGTTAATTATTTGTAAGTTGATTTTCTTTCTTTTTTTTAAATATATTTTATTGCGTTTTTACAGAGAGGAAAGGAGAGAGATAGAGAGTTAGAAACATCGATGTGAGAGAGAAACATCGACCAGCTGCCTCCTGCACACTCCCCACCGGGGATGTGCCCTCAACCAAGGTACATGCCCTTGACCGGAATCGAACCTGGGACCTTTCAGTTCGCAGGCCGACGCTCTATCCACTGAGCCAAACCGGTTTCGGCGTAAGTTGATTTTCTATTTGAGTCTGGGGAGGGTATATGTCTTCTCTCTTCTGAAATTTTTCATTTTGTCTTATAACTTCTGTAACTTATATCAAATCACTCCCACTTGAAGTCTCATTGCTCCAATATCTGTATTTTCTATTGACCTATTTCTATTTTTCCCTCTTGGTTTCAAGTTTATACCATCTTTACCTTTTTTTTTTTTTTATTCTGGGTCACAGAATTTTTTAAATATGTTTTTATTGATTTCAGAGAGAGGAAGGGAGAGGGAGGGAGAGATAGAAACATCAATGATGAGAGAATTATTGATCAGCTGCCTCCTGCACAACCCACACTAGGGATCGAGCCCTCATCTCAGGCATGTGCCCTGACCGGGAATTGAACCATGACCTCCTGGTTCACAGGTCGATGCTCAACCACTGAGCCATGCCTGGTCTGGCATGGGTCACACATTTTTTGTGATGAACCACAAAACACTTGAAAGTCTGGATGATGTTATATGCTTCAGAAAACATTTACTTTAGCTTCTTGAAAATAGTTAGTTTGGGGGAGGATTACCTTAATATAATCATAAATTGAGCTGATTCGAAGCTGAGTCCTTTGCTCTTTATTCCCATTCCATGAATGCTCATTAGGAATTTAAATGAATCACTTTAACTGATTCCATGTATTCTCACAATCTAAGAAGGGGTTCAGATTCTGGGAATCTCAAAAAGAATGACAAATGCCCACCTAGCATATTATCTAAAAAAGTGTAGTCTAAGAAAGTATGTATTCTACCAAGTCTCAAATACGGGTCTAGTTAAATGTATAAAAAATAATTTGATCTGTTCAGAAATACCTGACCAATGCTTATCCTGATAACCTGACAGATTCATCAAATCTATGATTCTAGATTTATACGAAAAGAATGATAGTAGAACTCCTTGTCATTTTTATTTTCCTAACTGTGAATTCAAATAATATAGTTAAAACAGATAAAATGCACATTTTTCTGGATCATAAAGATTAACATTAGGATCTAGAGCCTTATATATACTCATATACTAACCTTTGGGTGGGGGATATGGACTTGGTTTTGGAGCCAATGGAAGCTATGGGCTCCCCCTCCAAAAGAGAAATGTACAATCCGCAATTACACTGAACATTATATATACCATTTCAGAGAGCTTAAAGCCAAGTGAAGCTCATGAGTGGACTCAGTATTAAGAATTCCTGCTACAGAACAAAGAATACTTGTTCTTCACCTTAAAGAATAAATAAAAATTATAGTTTCATGAAGTGTTTTCTTATCCAACACTTCTCAATTATGTGCATCACAGAACCCATCCTATATAATAAAACCCTAATATGTAAATCGACCTAACAGTGGAATGACCGGTTGTTATGACACGCACTGACCACCAAGGGGCAGATGCTCAATGCAGGAGCTTCCCCCTGGTGGCCATGCGCTCCCACAGGGGGAGCTTCGCTTAGCCAGAAGCGAGGCTCACGTCTGGCAAGTACAGTGGTGGTGGCAGGAGCCTCTCCCACCTCCTCTGCAGACAGGTGGTAGGGAGCAAAGAGTCCCAGACTGCAAGAGGGATGTCCGCCGAGGGATCCTGGACTGTAAGAGGGCACAGGCTGGGCTGAGGGATCTCCCCAACCCCCACAGTGCACGAAATTTTGTGCACCAGAACTCTAGTATTCCATATTCTGCCTTTTATTTTACCAGAGAATTGACAATGGAGAGTCACTAATCAGGGAGGGGGGGGGGGAACTCATTTAATTTTTTTTGGGGGGGGGGGGGGGAACTCATTTAACCTTTAGGTTTAAAAATATAATAATCTATATATATAGTGAAGTGATATGCAAATTAGGCCAGGATGCTGTAACAGTCATGACCAGCTCAGGAGGCGGGGCCAAGCATGGCCCTGAGCCTGAGAGAACAACACGTAGGTGCGGGCCAGAGCCTGAGAAAACTTCACTCAACGGGGTGGCCCGGCCTCCAGAAGCCCTGGAGCAGAGGCAGGGGGTTGTGCCCAATCCACACCACTGCCGGACCCCAGCAGCCCCGGAGTGGAGGCAGGGGGTTGTGTCCAAAACGCCACTGCCGCTTGGCCCCAGCAGCCCCGGAGCAGAGGTGGCGGGGGGAAGGGGGTGTGTGCCCAAGCTGCAGCCACTGCCCAGCCCCAGCAGCCCCAGATCAGCCCACAGAGGGAGGCCAGACTGCTGCTTAGTAGGACATCTCCTGAGGGCTCCCAGACTGTGAGAGGGGGCAGGCTGGACTGAGGGCCCTCCCCCGCCAGTGCACAAATTTCGTGCACAGGGCCTCTAGTACATAATAATAAACACCAATTCTGCAGGCACATGGTTGTTATGACACGCACTGACCACCAAGGGGCAGATGCTCAATGCAGGAGCTTCCCCCTGGTGGCCATGCGCTCCCACAGGGGGAGCTTCGCTTAGCCAGAAGCCAGGCTCACGTCTGGCAAGTACAGTGGTGGTGGCAGGAGCCTCTCCCACCTCCTCTGCAGACAGGTGGTAGGGAGCAAAGAGTCCCAGACTGCAAGAGGGATGTCCGCCGAGGGATCCTGGACTGTAAGAGGGCACAGGCTGGGCTGAGGGATCTCCCCAACCCCCACAGTGCACGAAATTTTGTGCACCAGAACTCTAGTATTCCATATTCTGCCTTTTATTTTACCAGAGAATTGACAATGGAGAGTCACTAATCAGGAGGGGGGG
>NW_006285049.1:7136701-7176980 GCF_000327345.1 Myotis davidii | reverse complement strand
CCACTGCCGCTGGGCCCCAGCAGCCCCGGAGCAGAGGTGGCGGGGGGAAGGGGGTGTGTGCCCAAGCTGCAGCCACTGCCCAGCCCCAGCAGCCCCAGATCAGCCCACAGAGGGAGGCCAGACTGCTGCTTAGTAGGACATCTCCTGAGGGCTCCCAGACTGTGAGAGGGGGCAGGCTGGACTGAGGGACCTCCCCCGCCAGTGCACAAATTTCGTGCACAGGGCCTCTAGTACATAATAATAAACACCAATTCTGCAGGCACATGCCCTGAAGGAAGGATACCTATCTTCCAGCAAATCAATTTCAGAGAAGCATGGGAGTGTCAGGGGCAAACCGCTGGACCACAGTGGGAAACTGTAAGCCTAAGGTTGTGTCTTTCTCACAGATAGTCCTTGTTAGGACCACGGAGTCATTGCAAACATTTAAATTAATTGTGCACACATAGAAATTGGGAAATTTCATGCATTATTTTTCTGTCTCTTCTTGAAAAGTCAGGAGATACAGAAAATTGGTCCATACTTCTCTATAGCAACAATCAATAAGGGCTGATGAGCCACGACCTGTTTTCCCAGTTCACTGCAATTCCCACAAGCACCCACTCCAGGGTTTCCCTCATTTCTAATATGTGGCTGGCTTTCGTAGCACAGGAGCTTGTGACCCATGATGGCCAGCCCTTGAATAAATGAATGTTGACCCAGGGTCTCGGAACACCGTCTGCTGAGCAAGCCTGCTTTCCCCATTGCCTTCCAGCTTCTAAAATTACACCCAGCTCCTTTAAGGGAGATCTCTACTCAATTTTTTCCACATAACTTCCAGCTGACCTCCCACCATGCTCTTCCCAAGAACAAAGCTTCCTAAAAGTATGGAGAAATACTGCCCTTTTCAATAACATGGCTGGATCTTGAGAAAATCATACTAAGAGAAATAAGTCGGGCAGAAAAAGTTAAGAACCATATGATTTCACTCATATGTAGGATATAAAATTGAAAGCCACAAATGAACAAACAAGAGAAACAAACAAAAACTGATACACACAAACAACAGTGTGGTGGTTACCAAAGGGAAGGGGGTTAAGGCGTATTCAAGAGTAAAGGGGGACAAATATATAGTGATAGAAGAAGATTTGACTTTGGTGGGCACACAATGCAATATACAGATGATGTGCCATAGAATTGTACACTTGAAACCTGTATAACTTTATTAACCAATGTAATCCCAATAAATTTAACTAAAAAGAAAAAAGTGAATGGAGAGAGGACTGTACCTGGAATGCTAACCCCACAGTTAACCATTTCCACGGTGCTCCCACTTCTCTAGACCACTTTTTCTTTCCTTGTTTTGTTTTTAAATTTTGACCTTCTTTAGAAGGGTTCGTACACTTTATCAGGATACTTAGTGCTGAAAGCTAGGTCTGAAAGGACTATATTTCTCAGTGAAATGTCTAAGCTATCATGGTTAGTATCTGTAGCAGAGCTGGGTCAAAATTAACATATACAAGAGCTTGTGTCAGCCTGGGTGGCAAACTTCCCACCGGAAAGGGTAGGCACAAAGGTCACGCTCATCATCTCATACCACAGAGAGCTGCAGAATCCTGAAAGATGATTTCTCCTTTTCCTAAATAAAAGTCACTGATTTCTTCTTGCTGCAGCCACGACCTCCTGCTGCCCCCACACAGGACTCACATATACACCACTCACCCTGAAGTCTACAGCTAGTTTCTCTCCTATCCGTGTCTGTGAATTTGATTTCCTTGAGTCAGTTTCTCACTTAGTTCAATATATGCTACATTGTGCTACCTTTTTTGTTCGTTTGCTTGCTCTGATGGAAATGATTACTTAAATCATTACCAAGACACTAGCCCAGACCCCGATGATGACTGAAGTTAATAACGCAGAGTTCTCATCTGCAATACATCCCATGTGACCTGTGCCTGTGGCGGGAAACTTCTTTAACATCTCACCCCCTTATATAAATACCACAGAAGTGCTTCTCTATTTCAGCCACTGAAGTGCCGGCTGTGGTCCCCAGTTGCACCCCAGCACACAGCCTATTGGTGGGATTGCCTGAGTGTCCTGGGCCACAGGTTGCTGTGGAGATAGATGCTCAGTGGCTTCTGCACTCGATTAGAAAGCTGAGCCTGACATGGCCACTCAGTCAGCACGATGTCAAAAGGACAGGTTATTTTCTGTTACTTGTCGGCTGGTGTTGGCTTTATTAACCCTGAGGTTGGTGACTGAGCCATACACTTTACCACTAACAACGCCGTTGCACTAATCCTTCCAGGTGAGAGTTCAGAATCTCTGAGAGCCAAGCTGTGTCCTCAGAGAACAAAAGATGAAGAGAACTTCAAGCACCTGGCCATGGGTGCTTTCTCCACAGGCTTGGGCATCACCACCCAAGAGCACGTCGCATCTTCAGTAAGAAGACTGACTAAAAGGTGCAGCCCCTAGACAACATTTCAAACTTCCAGCATCTCAGACCTGAAGGAAGACATTTGAGTTTGCAAAAGGCTGTCTTTTTCAGCGAGATCTCACCCCTTTGTCCCAAACCACCATCAACTTACATTATCCTCTGTCTCTACATTACTAGTCTCTCTCTCTCTCTCTCTCTCTCTCTCTCTCTCTCTCTCTTCCTTTCTCCCTCCCTCTATACAAAGCATGCTGTCATTCAATTAACATAGTGATGACCTATTGTTCCCCGTTACCATGCTAATCCTGAGCTGGTGTGAAATTACTTTATAATAAACACTATGGAGTTCTGACTTCCAATTAATTTTTCACATGCCGAGCTAAATCAGATTAACTCTGCCCCCCTCCCACCACCACTTTTGACCACAGACGTAATTCTTTCCTTATAATGAACTTGAGGATTAATTTATATGAAGCAGATCTGTACACATTTGCAAATAAATGTAAAGATAGACTTTGTGCTGTATTTGCACTGTGCACAGGGTTGGGTCTAATGTAGACTCTTGGAGTTGATTAATTTTTTGTGTTCACTGGGGTGGGGAAAGATATTGCCAGTTGTTGTTGTTTCTCTTTTAAATTCTAACTGAGTGCCTCCACGAAGAATAAGCAAAGAAAAGCTCACATGTGCCACAAAGCTGAGAGCGGGGACTTCTCCCATAAATCGCACAATGCCACATTAGGAGAAGCTGAAGGGAAATGTAAACACTGCAATGGAAACAATAATCATTAATACTAAATTGATTGGCGCTCTGCCTCCATGTGCGCACTGACATTCATCCTGGATGAATGGGGGAGGGTGGCTTTTTAAATGACCATTAAATTGAAGGAATTTGATGACAATTTCAAGCAAATGATTTCTTGCGCCTTTTTAAAACTAATATAGCCCCTGCACTAAATTATATTTTTGGCAAAATAATTATTTTTGTCTCTGAAACTCGTTATTAGAACGGAGTGATGGAAGATGAATGTGGGCACACACTAAATGAACAAATTTGTGTTAAAAAAATTAATCATACTACCCAGATGCCGGGCTATATGTTTTCTTCTGTCAGTCTCCAATGTATTTCATTCAGCTTCTTTCATTACTACAAAATATTGATAGAAAAATTTCCCCAACACATATTTCCTTTTTGACACCAAATGAGAGAAACTGCCAGGAGAACTAAAGGTAGGGCGCATATAAAAGATAAATGTGTACTTAGCAAATCCTTTAAACCAATCTTTTGCTAACAACAGAAGAAATAAAATCTTGTTGAGTGTTGCAATAATGAAAATATTTTCCATTGAGTTATTTTAAGACAGGCTAAGCAAGTTACACGTGGCAAACACTGGAAATTTATTTATTCCCTTATTTAACAGGTATTTAGTTGATGCCTGCTATGTGCTAACCACTACTTTCAGTACAACTGATAAGACTATGAACAAACTTCCCTGCCCTCATGAAGATCCCCAACTCGGGAGATGCATTTGAAATTATAGTGTCCATCACCATCATCATGATCACTTTGAACTCTTACTATATGCTCACCGTTGTGCCAAATGCTTTCCTGTTATATATTTCAGTCCGCGTGTGTAATACTTTCCTTCTAGTTATTATTATACATATTTAATAGATGAATAACTAACGCTCAGAAGTTAAGTAATTTGTCCTAATCCCACAGATTTAAAGTGGAAGAGCTAGAATTCACAACTGCTAAACGGCCTCTAACATTCATTGTCTCAAAAGCATGTATCATCATCTGGTATTTGTCCGATGTGGGGGAGCCGATATAGGGTTAAGCCTTGGACTCAAACCAAGGTTGGCAAAGTCACAAACAAGTCCCAGCTTAGAGGGCACAGTCCTCTTAGCATAATTAGGCTTGACCTTATGATGCTCCCTAGATCTTATCTGGGAAGCTAATGGGCTGAGGGAAGTGCAGCAAGAACAAGAACAGTGTAAACAAGTGAAACTCACAAGAACAGTGTAACTATGGAAACCACTACCTTGTTTACCTCTGGCTATAAAAGCCTCAGCTTGCCTCTGGATCTTTCTGTGGCCTCAGCCAGGCACAGGAAGATCCACGGAGACTAAAGAGAGCTAGAGAGTTCTGAACGCTGTCTCCGTGTAAAACATTCTTTGCCAACTCCATCCACACCTTTGGGAACCCCTGGACCCCCGGGGCTGGACCCCGGCAGTCCACATTTTATTTTTTAAACCATGTGGGTAAAACTAGGAGCAGAAGGCACAATCCCTCACCTAAGGAGGTTTCCAGTCAGTTGGGAGAAAATTGCACATTTTTGAAATAACTATCCTTAAAATAGCTTTGCAACAGATCATTGTATAGTTGTTAGACCTGAAGTGTGCATTCTGATGGGGGAATGGGGTAGTATTATTTGCTGACATTTATCTCTGTTTAAATAATATATTCAACTTATACAACATTACTTATTTTATCTTTATTGTTGAAAATATTACAAATGCCTCCTTCCCCCCATTGACTCCTTCTAGTCCATACACCCCCCACATTATTAATTTAATAGAAACTTTTAAAGAAAATTTGAAAAAATATGACATTAAATATGGCCATTGTATGCTACACAGTGTGTCCTGATTTGAGTTCCACGGAACTGTGCAAAGCTTGATTCTTAGAGTTGAAGACATACAGCAGCATAAGAATAATCTGTTCAATCAAGGTTAAAAAGACTTCACTTTGAAACTATATGAACCTAGCACATTTTATTTTTATATTTTATATTATAGTTGATATTCAATATTATTTTATATTAGTTTAAGGTGTACAGCCTAATGGTTAGATAATTATAAAATTTATACAGTGACCCCCCCCTCCTCCCCCGATAATTCAGGTACCACCTGGCACCACACATAGTTATTAGAATATTATTGACGATATTCCCTTTGCTGTACTTCATATCCCCATGATTATTTTGTAACCTGGTGGAGTGGAGGACTATAGAGATACATGGACCTAGCACATTTTAAAAGAGGGTTTTCTGGATCACTCTGGTAATCTCTTTCATGGTATTATTAAATTCTGTTATTATATTTTTCTAGATACCGTATTTATCCAAGTTTTCTAATGTATTATCATAAATACAATCAAAATACATCTTTGTAATTCATTTAATCTTTTAAAACTTTAATCCTCACCTGAGGACATTTTTTAAATTAATTTTTAGAGAGAGAGAAAGAGAAAGAGAGAGAGAGAGAGAGAGAGAGAGATTGGTTGCCTCCCATATGAGCCCTGACTGAGGATCAAGCCCTCAGCCTAGGTTTTGTGCCTTGACCAGAAATTGAACCTGTATGGGACGATGTTCCAACAAACTGAGCCACTCCACAGAGCTCATTTAATCTTGATATCTGCAATTGTTTCTAATTTCTAATGCTTTCTTTTCCCCATTTTTGTTTTTTTCTTTCTTTTTTTTATTCTGGATTTATTTACCTTCTATAATTGAAACTTTCTAGCCTTGAGTGGAGCTCAGAGCTGGCCAGGATGGGCGGGAAGCTTGGCTTTCTCCATCACCAGGGGCAACCCAAGCCTCCTGCTTACCCCAGCTCCGTGGCCACGGCCAGCTGAAATCAGGGATCTGGGATTTATTTAGCGTCTATAATTGAAACGTTGTTGCCTTTTGCGGAGGCCACAGCTGGCCATGGCAGGCAGGAAGCTTGGCTCCCTCCCTTACTGGAGCAACCAAGCCTCCAGCTTGCTCCAGCTCTATGGCTGTCGGCTGCCATCTTGGTTGGGTTAATTTGCATATAGTCGCTCTGATTGGCTGGTGGGTGTGGCTTAAGGTATAGTGAAGGTATGGAAAATTTGCATGTTTGTCTTTTATTATTGTAGATATCAAAGATCTATTTCTAAGTGAATAAAGGAAGGTGCAGGATAATGTGCAAAGTATGTTATCAGGTCCATGGAAAGCAGGGTACTAGAATAGTAAAAACTCCAGTTCTCGAATTAACCTGTTTGAATGAATCCTGGCTCCAACTCCTAATGGCTGGGTGACGTTAGCAAGCTACCTAACATCTCTGTAGCTTCACTTGTAAAATGGTAACAAGAATTAAGTACCTATCACCTAATTCTTCTTTGGGGAAGAGTTAAATGGATTATTCAAGAAAGTACCTAAAATATGGTCTGGCACCATGTGCTCAACAAACGATAATATTTAAAGCAAGAAATATATCTATCACATACATAAATAGGCACATTTAAATGTACATAATGTATAGTTTGAAGCTACAGTGGATTGATAATAAAAGTTTCCCTGATCCTTTATCCCTCCCCATACCCATGCCTTTTCAAGGTGATTTTGCAGTTCATCCCATTAAAAGGTGACATCTATTCCCTAGCCCCCTTGAACTTGGCCTGGCCTTAAGTATGTGACAGAGATGCTGGTTTGTCAGTTCAGAACCTAGGCCTGCCATGAGGCCCTTTGTGCTCTGCTCTTTCTCTCATCCCCCTGCCATTGCCGCCATGAGAAGAAGCCTGCGTTAACCTGCTGGATGAGAGTCTACCCCAGAGGTTCTAGTTACCTTAAGTGTCCCAGTCAAGGTCATGAGATGCCAGCCATGGCCCCACCAGCCCTCTAAACCAAAGAGGCATGCCTGATCTTACACGAGACTAGAAAACTTTCCAGGTGGCCCATAATACTATTGATACTATTTTAAATGACTGGGTTTGGGATGGTTTGTTGTGTGTCATTTGCTAGCTGGAAACAAGGATTACCTTGAGAATATGAATTTTGGTTGGTATGGGTCAGGATGTCCTGAGAAATACTATTTTACTATAGAACCTTTTACTATAGATTACTTTTTTATGATGTACAGGTATTACCAACTTTTAAATATCCTTTTTTTAAGAGAATGAATGAACTATACACTTAGTGCTCAGGAGACAATTCTATCCAAACTAGGTATCTGTGTGGTTTTGAAAAAAGGTTCTAGATCAGTCTGTACATAGGCTTTTAAGATGCTCTTGTGGTGATAAAAGTGTGTATCATGAGGGAAGAGCCCTCATCACTTCCATCCCCACCACAACCATACAGAAGATTCATAAGTGACACATTCAAGAGGCATAGGTTAAGAGTTTGTATCACTCCTTAGATGTGCTACCATAGTGATAGTATAATTTTCATACATGATTAAAAATAAAGGAAGAGAAAGAACACATGAATTTCAATTATTTTAATTTATTTATCTTATAAAATTTTATATATTACCTGAAACTTCTTATTTTGATGTATTGAACAAAGTTTGAAAGCTTGTCTCTAATATTTATCTTTCAATGATTGCTATACAGCAGAGTAAGATGAGCATTCTGAATTATTCAGAGTATAAAATATGATCTTTATCTTCAAGAAACAATGAATTGAATGGATAATCATAAAAACAATGTCATATATAAAGTCTCCTTTATTACACTTTCATGAATATTTGTCATTTTTAATCTATAGCTTTATGTTCTTTTTTCAGTTTTATTAAAGTATCATTGATAAATATATTTGTAACATATTTAAAGTGTACTTGTGATTATTTGATATATGTACATATTATGAGAGGATTCCACAGTCCAGCAACTAACACCTAATCAATCACCTCATTTTTTTTTTTTTTGGTAAAAACACTTCAGTTCCACTTTCTCAGAAAATTTCAATTATAGAATACAATGTTATCAACTACAGTCACCATGTTACACATTAGATCATCAGACCTTATTCATCTTATAACTGAAAGTTTGTACCCTTTTACCAACCTCTCTCCAGTCCCTATGTCCAGCCCCTGGCAACCATTCCACTCTGTTTCTATAAGTTCAACTTATTTTTAGAAATACTATAACTCAAGAGAAAAAATACCAGTTAATTAAAAACCAATGAATAATAAAAATGAAATCACAGAATATCTAGGAATTGGCATTAGACATGGCATGACATGACATTATATAACATTTAAAAACCAAACGTAGTATGGTCATTGCCAAAAAATATTGACTGAGCTTCTTCTAAATGTAATGAACTAGATTTCAAAAGTATGGGACATGATTCTTCCCTTGACAAAATTAACAATCAAAAATTACTATTGAAAAAAAAGTAGCCTTTTTAGATTTTTTGTGTGTGCCAGATGAATAGTGCACAAAATAACAGGTATAAAAGTCAAGAAGAAAGAGCATTTGTTCAGTATGGAGGGAAAGGGAAAAGCTAAGTTTAGAAAAGTGAGGTAGGATTAGGCAAGCAAAGCAATAAGGATAGGGTATTACAGGCTGAAGGGACAATGTGAGCCAAAGGCCTTTGGTAGGGAAAATGTGTGTGTCAGTGTCTGTTGTTGGGGTGGGGGCGGGGAGCTGTGAAGTAGGGAGCAATGCATGGATGTGTGTGCATGATATGAAAATCTATACATGTATATAAGTATTCATGCTACTGAAATACATGCCTGTAAATATATTGATATGTGCATCTATTTATGGTAAGCCATATGATTCACCCAACAATCCACTAGACTCAGCTCCTTGATACCTGAAACCCCATACTTGTCAGGAGCTGACAGGATACGTATTAGGTGCTCAATAAATATTCATTGACTGAAAGAAAGAATGAAGCAATAGACACTGTGGATTAGGTATGAAAAGCCTAAGGCCCAGAGTGTGGCTTTGTCAAATTAAGGAATTAGCAAAATGTATTTCTGACAGTGTTTTCTCTATTTTCTTTTTACTCACAATCTCACATTCATGCATGGACCACCACCAGCAGCAGCACCTGGGAGCTGAGAGGTTCAGAATTGCAGGCCCATCCCAGACCCCTCCCTCTAACCTGTGGGTCGCGAACAATGAAAATACATCCCATCCTGCATATCAGATATTTGCATTACGATTCACAACAGTGGCAAAATTACAGTTATGAAGTAGCAATGAAAATAATTGTATGGTCGGGGGTCTCCACAACGTGAGGAACTGTATTAAAGGGTCGCGGCATTAGGAAGGTTGAGAACCGCTGCGAGCCCCGGGGACCCGGTTGCACATTAATGAGGGAGAAACGTAACACCACATTGCATTGCATTCTGCAAGAACATGAAGATGAATTAAAGAATTCTGAAGGTTTGTGAAGGAGAAAGATGAAGAGTAAATGTGGACACATGGGAGTGTAGCACTTGGAGAAAGGCCATGAATTCAAAGTTAAGGAATTTATCTTATAATCCAGGGTTTCCAAAGTACAGCGGCTTGGCCACAAGAAATACACTAGGCAATCAATCCCCTAGGATGTGGGAAGAAACTTGAGAACTCATTAATATTTAATTTTTATCTCAAAACTGGAAAGGGATTTGATTTGACTAATATTTAATGTTCAAATAGACCGCTGCCCCCTCACCTGGTCTGCTTGTCAGGTTACAGTGCAGATATGCCGCAGGGAAAACCAACGTTTAAGCAGCCAACAGTGGCCCCCTCACCTGGTCTGCTTGTCAGATATGCCGCAGGGAAAACCAACGTTCAAGCAGCCAACAGTATTGTGCTCATACCCTAGGTATTGAAATCCAGGCGACCTTTGCTTCAGAAAACGCATGTATTGATTATGTGGTTTTAATCAACATAACCTTCGCCAGCGGTTTTAGGTGATTCCCAAGCATTAGTGCGCACAGGTACGAACGTGCACGCACACATGTGCACCCGTGCGCTTTGGACCGAGGCTCACAAACGCAGCCCAAGTGAACAAGAAGACGGCCCAGCTAATCCTCCTCTTAACATCTGATTAAAGCTCTTAGCCATGTCACAAGGGGAAAACAATGACAATCCCACCAAGCTGACAAGAAGGCAGCCAACAAATGTGAAATATGACTGCTTTTCAAAAGAGACTTATGTCATGATGTCAGCATGTCGAAAAGGGATGTCTGGAAATATATCCATGGATTGGATTTTTGTTGACCACAACAATGTAAGTATGTCTTCTGTAAAAATTTACATATCTGCATATTTAAAACGCTTGGAAATAAATGTCTAATGCTAAAATCAAAATTTTAAACACAATTACATTGGTTTAAACCAGTGTACAAATTCACCATCTTCTGTTTAGTTTGTGAAAACAACTGATTGACATTTGGAAGATGAAAATGTATGAGCGGGCTTTCAGCAAAATCGTTGGCTTCACTGTTGGTTGGGATTGAGTAATTGTGATTAGGTGTAGCCCGCTTTGAATTTCAGTTTAGATGTACACAGCCTTGTGAAATATCCTTCTCAAATGAGATATAACACCGAGTTTATTATCAAATAAACTGAGTTATTATTAAATAAACTGAATTTAGAGATGGTTGTTACTTATAAATAAACCTAAAGATGTAAAAATGGTGAAACATTCAACCACATTGTTCTCTCCAAATATACTATGAGGACTAAGAAGTTTTATGTCATTCATCAATCTTAAATTAACATGTTTAAATATTAACTTTCTCAACATAAAAATTAATTTTTACCTTTGTGTATATTTTACAATGTTTGGTTTCTTATGTTACAATGTGTCACTGTATTTCATCAAATATAAGTTGCCCTCAATTAAAATAGGTTACATAATTATATGTTCCTCTAAGAGAGATGAGAACACTGTAATTATAATTGCCATTAATTGTAAGAAACATCCAGATTTTAGAGATGTTAACATCTAAGATAGGGGAGAAGTGCATCTAGAGTAATTATGATTAAGTGTAGCAGCTAATAAGAATAACAGAACAAAAACAACGGTGCTCTTAATATTAAAGGCATTGACATAAAAGTACAATCCAGGCACCAGCGGCCCTTCATCTTGAATGCACCCATCTCTTCACTGCTCTGTGGCTTCCACCCCAGCATCCCTATTCCTTGTGTCCATGGAGCCCTCCTCTCACCTCTTCGGGATTACTTTTTTCTCAACCCTCAGATACCAGTCTTCAATGACATCTCTCCTGACGTCTACCCAAGTTAGGTCCTCCTCTCTGTTACCTCCCGTGTCTTTCCTTCCTGGGTCTCATCACAGTCTGACATGATGCATCTGTCCGTGTGTCTGTTTAATGCCTGTGCTCCTGACGCCCCCCGGACAGCAAGGACTGTGCGTGCTTCTTTCATTCTCACGTGCTCACTGCTCGGCGCGGTGCCTGGCAGGAGGCAGTGCACGATGAGCAGTCGCTGAGGCGCTGCGTAGCTAACGGTTACTGAGCCTGACTCGGCCGGACATCCTTCCAAGCTTTACATCCTCGTTTAGTGCTCAGACGCTATTAGGCGGTTACTACTCCCAGCTCTATGGCACAGGCGAAGACACCAAGGAAGAGAGGTGACGTCACCACCCACGTTCCGTTCATCCCTCGGGTATTCATTGCACACTTATTGAACACCTACTACAGTTTCAAGCACTTTAGGCTACAGCAGTTTACAAAATAAACAAAATCTCGCCCCTCAGGAGCCTCGCCATCTCGTGGGCAGTGACTCCGGAGCCGGAGGGCTTTACCCGCGACCACACTTCTCCCACCGCCCTCTGAGTGAATGTGGTGGAGAGACTCCAACGGCCCTTTCTTTTTGCAAACCGCACTTACCTGACTTCAGGTTCTTCATTCATTCTACTTTCGACTTGTCTGTTCTCAAGTTTCTCCTAATTTCTCAAAGAAAAATGAAATGCAAGACTCATTATAATCTCCCCTAGAAACGCTTCCTCTTTATATCCCCAGTGCCTGACATCTGCTAAGCACAGCACCACCAACATACACCTGCACTGAATGAGTGAGTGAGAGCGAGCGAGTAGCAATGAATCGTTCTCTCCTGCGTGCATTGCCGCCTGGTTAATGTGCAAAGTTCCTCTGGTTTTTTGGCTTGATTTTTTAGACAATAGACTCACCACCCAGCTCACTAAGACCATGTGTTATCAAATACATGAATATTTAGCGTGATAATCAGTGCGGTTTTCACTCCTGCCGGGAGGATAAGGGCATTATGGAAAGCCTCAGGAGAGGACAGGGCATTAATCTGCAGCTGTATTTGACAACAGGAACCAGGTGATGGGGTGTGGGAGGAAGGGAAAACCAGAAAGGAGAGAGTGAGAGAGAGAAGGGGGGGGGGATACAGAGAATAGAGGCACCAGTGAGAGCGAATACATAGAACACTGCATGGTGATCTTTTGGTTTTTAAAAAATTGGTTACAGAATATGTATATTCCTTACCCTTGATCTTTTCTAATTCATAGACATAATTATTTACATTTAATTTCTTGTCAGTTCAATATTCAATGTTATGCCCAATGAAATATCACTACTTGAATACATAATATTTAATATTTATTAATAAGGATTCAAAAAGCATAAACCATTTATTTGCTTGACACAGTATCTTCTTTTTCCATAACATGAAGAAACACATTACCTGGAAGAAGCTTCACACCTTGCCCTGGCCGGTGTCCTACAATGAAAGGTCAAAGGCTCGATTTCCGCTCAGGGCACACAAGCTGATGCATGTTCCTATCTCACCTCGATGTTTCTCCCTCTGCCTTCCTCTCTCTGCAAAATCAAGAAAAATTTATTTTTGTTTAAAAAGAAGTAGCTTCACACCTTGCCTATATTCCCATCATACAAAATATACCTGATTATCACTATATTCTAAAAATGTCCTGGCAAATTTGCCAGATGGTTTCAAAGGTAGGGCAAAGGGAGGGGAGGAAAAGTGATCTTTCATACCAGGAATTTTTTCAAGCCATCTCATTTCATCACTCTACCCAGGAGCTTCACCTGCATGTAGCATTATATGAGTTATACTAAATCAGATTTCACTCTTCTCTCTCCCCTGATATTTTCTAAATGGCATTAGCTGTAGAATGGGCTAATCTGCTATCAAATCCTAGAAAAATGGAAACACTCTGTGTGCCGATAGCATATTGGTGACTGTTGGTTAAAAGCAAGGTTCTGGAATGCTGTTTATATTTGCATAATTCTAAAGCGGAGTTTTGGAATGCTATTCTCCACCCTTAGGTACATACATATTCAGGTCATACCTACTTCCATCCTTAAACACTAAAAAGAATTGCAGCACCAAATTCCAACCTGGACTACCCATCTCAAAAAGAAAAAGGTGAAATTCTCTCTTTCAGGCTGCACATCATTCCCCCTTCGGGGACAATGGGAGATCTGGGAGCAGGTTGAAAGTGGAGAGTTCTTGCATCCTGGCAATGTCAGTGACTTAGCAGCCTTCAGAAACCACAAAGGTCATTCCTCTCCAGACTCTTCCTTTCTTTCTTTTTTAAAATATGTTTTTATTGATTTTTAGATAGAGGGAGAGAGAGATAGAAACATCAATCATGAAAGAGAATCATTGATCAGCTGCCTCCTGCATGCCCCCTATAGGGGTCGAGCCTGCAACCTGGGCATGTGCTCTGACCAGGAATCGAACCCGGGACCTCTTGGTCCATGGGACGATGCTCAATCCACCGAGCCCCACAAGCCAGGCCAGGCTCTTTCATGAATAGGGAACACAGACCAAACAAAAACAGCCAGGGCAATCCTGGGTTTTCCATGTTCTCACGCTTCCTTAGATGTCACTACGGAACATACGTAGCTTTGATAAAATAGCGAGCAAATGCAGTTAACAATCTTCCTCACAGGGAGGTCAAGTCCTTTTTCCTGAACAAGGGGCTTCAAATAATAGGAAGAAAGCTGGTGCCTTAAATATTTCAGAATAAAGCCTGTAACCTTCACAGAGACGTTTCCTCCAGCTGTGTTCACATTCATTATAATGACTCTGGAGAACAGCATGGACTCATTTTAGATGATGACTACATAACTATTCATTTATACTTAATGAGTTTATTCCACCAGGTATATGATGAACTCTAAACAAATAGTGTCATTGCATCACACATGTCAATAAATGAGTACTAACCCGATTCCACCTAGCAAAGGTGATGATAAACTAGGAGGAAAGAGAGCTGTGTCTAATTAATGAAAATGCCCTTTGTATTTTCTAATGGTTAAAACATTAACTTGAAAATGGCTTTCCCTGCAATAATTTACAGACAAGCACTCTTTAATGGGAAAACAATTCAAATTTATGTGCAATTGAGCTACAATTATTTGATTAACTTTATTAAATTCTTGTTGATTCTACAGTCTGGATGAAGCGTATCATTTTTTATAAGTTTCATATGTTGCAGTTTTAAGTTTTTTAACCTCAGTTTCAATTGATCTTGAAAATGTCCTTAGGAACTTGCTTTTGCGCCTAGTGGACGGAACCGCGGTGGCTGGGATTCATCATTTGTCTCTTTCCATAATAATAACCTTATTTTCATATGCAAGAAGCACTTGAATAAATTTAGGAGCAGATTCACATAATTCTTTGCTGCTTTGTGTGTAATTGAAACTCTCAGAAACACTTGACTGAAGAAAACTTCACTAAAATTAATGAAACCCATATGTATATACTTAGGTTTAACTGGATCGTACTGACAACTCAAGTTGTCTGCTGAATTTTCATGTAGCATGAAAAGCTTATAGCAAAAAAAAGAGAGGAAAAGGTCCCAAATCAATAATCTAACCTTACATATTAAGAAACTAGAAAAAGAGAGCAAATTAAATTCAAAGCCAACAGGAGAAAGGAAAAAAGAAAGGTAAGAGGAAAAAATAAAAACTGAAAATAGAAAAATAGAGAAATAAAACCAAAAATGTGGTTCTTTGAAAAGAGCGATAAAAATGTCTTAATCTCTATCTGGAAAAAGAAAAAGAGAATACATAAATTAGCAGTATCAAGAATTAAAGAGGGTATATCTTTACAAATAATACAGTACAAATGGATAATAAGGGAATGTTATGACTAACTCTATGCCAACAAGTTCAATGACTTAGATGAAAAGGATGAACCCCTTAAAAGACACAAACTATCATAACTCACTCAAGAAAAAATAGGTTACCTGAATAGTCCTAAATCTATTAAAGCAATTAATAGTAGTTAGAAGCCTTCCCAACAAAGAAAACTCCACACCCAGATGATTTAAATTTTATTGAACATTTAAAGAAAATTAATATGAATTTTACATATTTTTCCCAGAAAATAGAAGAGTAGAGAATACTAACCAACAAATCTTGTGAGGCTAGCATTACCTTGAAAACAAAACCAGACAAAACCATCACAAGAAAAGAATACTACCAATCAATAGCCCTCCTGAAATAGGCAAATATCTTTAACAAAATATTATCAAGATTTTATTAACCAATATGTAACAAGGATAATACATTACAACAGAGTGGGGTTTATGGTAGAAATGCAAACCTGGTGCAACATTCAAAAATCAATGTAATTCAGGATATTAACAGTTTAAAGAAGAAAAGTCACATGATCATCTCAATATCCTATATAATAAAAGCGTAGTTTGAAAATTGTCCCCTCAACTGGGAGTTCTTCTGGGAGTTCGACCAGGGGGTGGGGATGGCTGGGGAAAAGGAGGGAGTACCCTGCCGCCAGCCACTAGGGCCCCTACCAGTGCACGGCTTTTGTGCACTGAGCCTCCAGTATGCAATAAAAACATTTCACAAAAATTCAACGCTCATCCAAAAAAGAAAAAATACTCCCAGAAAACTCTGAATAACAGAAAGCTTCCTTTTCCTGATAAAAATAGCTTGTACACAAATTTAAATCTAGCATTATATTTAATGATGAAAGCCTAAATGCTTTCCCTCAAAGATTGGAAAAGGACATAGATGTCTATTCTTATCATTTCTACTCAATGCCCTATTGGAAGTGCTAGCTAGTGTAATAAGACAACTAAACAAATAAATACTAAAAAGTGCATGTATGAGAAAGAAAATGGTAAAATCATCTAAATTGCAGATAGCATAATTGTCTATATAGAAAATTCCAAATAATTTACAAAAACCTCCTAGAACTTATAAGTGATTTTAGCAAAGTTGCAGGATACAAGCTCAATATTTTAAAAATCTATTGTACTTCTCTATACTAGTACTAGTGGCCTGGTGCATGAAATTTGTGCATGAGGTGGAGTGTTCCCTCAGCCCAGCCTGCATCCTCTCCAATCAGGGACCCCTTGGAGGATGTCTGACTGTGGGATCGGGCCTTAACCAGCAGTCAGACATCCTTCTCATAATCCTGGACCACTGGCTCCTAACCGCTCACCTGCCTGTCTGCCTGATCACCCATAACTGCTCTCCCCCGCCAGCCTGGTCACCCCTAACTGCTTTCCCCTGCCGGCCTGATCCCCCTAACTGCTCTCCCTTGCCAGCCTGGTCACCCCTAACTGCTCTCCCCTGCTGGCCTGGTCAGCCCTAACTGCTCTCCCCTGCCAACCTGGTTGCCCCTACCCGCCTCTGCCTTGGCCCCCGCCACCATGGCTTTGTCCAGAAGGATGTCTGGAAGGATCTCCAGAAGATGTCCGGTCTAATGAGCATATTACCCTTTTATTGGTATAAATATAAAACGATTGGAAATCAAAATTATAAAACAATAAGCTTTAAAATAACACCAAAAAAATGAAATGGAAAGATTTGAATCTAACAAAATATATTCAGGTGCTGTCTGCTGAGATCCACAAAATATTGATTAAATAAATAAAGGGTGATGTACATACTGCATTTATCTTTTGGGAGACTCAATATTGTTAAGATGCCAATTCTGCGCAAAGCTCTCCTATAAATTTAAATAATCCTATTTGAACTCTCAACATAATTTTTTTGTTGTTATTGATAAACTTATCTAAAATTTTTATCAAAATGCAAAGAACCTTAGAATAAGCAGAACAATCTTGAAAGTTGGAGGACTCACACTACTTGATATCAAGACTCTAAAGCACCAGGAATCAAGGTAGTATGATATTGACAAAAGAATATACACATAGATCAATGGAACAGGGCAGAGTGTAGAACTAGATTTATACAACTGATGTTTGTCAAATGTGGAAAGGTAACTAAAATAGATAAGAGAAAAATCTTTTAAACAAGTGATATTAGTACAGTGGGAAACCATATGCAAAAAAGGAACCTTAACAAAACACTTCTTACCAAAAAAATCAATTCCAAATGGATTATAGACCTAAAGTAAAATGTAAAATTCCAAAAATTCCCAAAGAAAGTTTAGGGAAATATCTTTATTATTATGGTTAGGCAAAAAGTTCCTAACTATGTTTCTAAAATCATTATGCATATAGACAAAAAATGATAACTTGGTCATCATCAAAATTTACAACTTTGGCTCTGAGAAGAACAATATTGTGGAAATGAAAAGAGAAGCCACATACTGGAAGAAAATATTTGCAATTCACATACCTAACAAATAACTTATTTGCAGAATATATATAAAAAATAAAACTCTCGCCGAAACCGGTTTGGCTCGGTGGATACAGCGTCGGCCTGCGGACTGAAAGGTCCCAGGTTCGATTCCGGTCAAGGGCATTCTGTAAAAAAATCAATAAAAATATTTTAAAAAATAAATAAATAAATAAAACTCTCAAAGGTCAACAATAAGAAAACAACTGGATTAAAATGGAAATGATTTGGACACTTTACCAAAGAAGATATAAGGATGATAATTAAACATGAAGAGATGCTCAACATAATTCATTACAAAAATACAAGTTAAACCACAATTAAATTAGCTACTGCTACATGCATCTATTTGAATGACTAACAGAAACAAAGCAGACAATTCTAAACGCTGACAAGAATGCAAAGTCCTTCTCTTTCTCATTTCTCTAGTAACCATGGTTTCCCCCTTTTCTAACTGCTTTGCTTGCCTAAAGCAAGCCTTTTGTCTTTTTGTAATATTGTCTTTAAATATTTTTAAATATTTCTTTTTTTATCAATAATCTTCATTAGTTTCCCATTTCTATCATCTGTTACTAATGCCTCAAAATTTTTGACTATCCTAAATACTCTTATCCATCTTCATGCCTTAAAAATCTCCTTTTATTCCAAACTAATAAAAATAGTATCTAATGTTCATTTTTATTATATTCTAGGCACTGTACTAAATTATCTGTTATTATTTCTATTTAATTCTGACCAATTCTATGATGTAATGTGACCCCATTAAAATAAATGAGGCCCAGAGAAGTAATTAAGTTTCCTGAGGTCAGGCATCAAGTAAATGGCTAAAATGGAATTCAAACCCAGTCTCTCTGATTCCAGATCCTATACTTTTAACTTCTAAATTCTTTAAAGTCCTTCAAATTTTACTTCATTCAATCATCTATCACATGTCTTCTCAAATCATTTCTTCTTAAAAATTCACTTTTCCCCAGCTGATCCTTGCCAAATTCTTCAAAAAGGGTTCCTGACTACCCCCACACCACCATTTGATTGCCTCAAGAGATGTTTTAGAGATATATTTTATTTCCAAAAATCATATATTGTTTCATAATTACTCTCAGCTATTTCACTGGCATTTATTTATCTCACCCCACAATCATATTCATTCATTCACAAGAGAAAGAAACGCAGATTTAATGAGCACCTATTATATGCCTAGCAAAGATCATGATAGGTCTTCGCTTCAAGGAGCTCAAAGCTAATGGAATTCTGTGTTTTCATTTTTGTTGTTCCCCTCCCTGTAGTCGCCCCCAAAACCTATTATGCTTTCAGGTTTGATGAGTGAATGCACTGGTTTGCCTTGGTCACAAATACACAACATCTGAGAGCTGGAAAGGGCTGTCAGAGCCCCGTGAAATTTTATGTTGAAAAACTGCTAATGATGCCATCAGGCCCAGTGTCCTTCTGGGGAGAAAATGAGCTCTTGAGGCAAACATGTAGAAGCTGCAAGCCATTTGTAATCAGAAAGTGAAGTATGCAACAAGGGAAGCTTGCCAAGCTCAAGGACTCAGTGGCTTTAATGAAGGGATGGTATTACCAGTGGAAATCAAACTTGCCTACCAGCTGGATTATCTCATCTTCACAATGAGCTCTGCTGGCGGAGAACCACAGGACTCTGAGAAATTAAGCAGACCCACAAATTACCTGCATAACATTCTGGCTAGATGTTCGAAAGTTGAATTAATTGCCTGAAAATAAATGAATGGGGCAGGGCCCAGAATTGCCTCATTAGTATTCAGCAACACTGCTGCCTCAGGAAGAAAAGGAGAGAAGGCTGGGGAGGAGGGCAAAACAAAGGGAAGTGGAGGGGGGCAGGGAGAGAACTGGGAAGAATAATGAGGGAAATCGTTATTTTACAAGTGCATTATGGGCACCCTTTTTTTTTTTTCAGATTAGTTACAGAATTGCCTGGTCTAGCTCAGTTCACAATGTCCAGGTAAACTCCATCCATGCTTTGTGATGGAGCAGACCCTCTGGGAGCCCAGCAATTAATATCTGTGCAAAATACAAATCCATGAAGCACGTGGACACTTTCCCTTGATTTCCCAGATGAGAGTTATCAGCCTTCAGGTGTTTTTCTTTGGCAAGAAGGGGGAAATGAAGAAAACCGGTGCCCAACAGGTGCACCACTCAAACATTTTCATCGGTGGCTTGATTCCAGCAAACACTGCAGCTAAAGCTTGAATCCTCCAGGAATGATTACACTTCCTCTTATAGCATGTTTAATTTCTTTGGTTAATAATTCTGTGCAGTCTTAAAAGCCATAGGGCAAAGCCATGTCTTGGATACTCATCTATAGGGGATGCTGCTCCCCGGCGGCCCCTGGGAAAAAAAGCCACGCAAAGGTCATGACATGAAGGGGATGTTGAGGCCACCTTGGTGGCCAGATTGGCAAGCAGCTCCCTCCCTAAAAGAGTCAGTTCACCAATCACTTATCAACTATTTCTTCCTGGAAACCTGTGGAACCTTCTGTTTGATCTTCGCATTACAATCACCTGCTGAAGTCAGGTGTTTTTATTTCAGAATCGCTGACAGCCTTTCAACTTTTCAAAGCCCTTTTGCACTGATTTTATCTAAATCTTTCAGATGTCCCCCGAAGCCTAAAGGCAAAACCTCTGCAATTCAGCTTCATTCATTTGTGGGTTGCTTTCTTTTGTTGCCATGTGTGGTATCTCCGTTTGTGATGTGCAGGGCTTTGAGGAACTTCCGGCTGAAATGCTTTTCTTCATTCTGAGGGCTGAGAATACGCCTGTCCAGGAGACATGGACCTGCCTTTCTCTTTGCATTTCAAGGAAGGCCTCATCAAATGACCCTCACTGCAGCTCTTAGGCTGTAAATCATTTTAGGAATATGTAAAAACAAAATTTCCATCATTTGTATGTTCCCTCTGAGTCTCTTTGTCTTGCAAACATCAAATTGCCTCTTATTTCGCTCACACTTTTCTTTTACACCCCTAAAATACAGCTATATGCTAGTAGTTAACTTAAAAACAAAATGCTCTCTTACCTATGACTTATCTTGGATAGGATGTCTGCTTTACTGCCTTTATACTCAGTAACATAAAAGTGCATATATCTTTTATCATATACAGCAAAAATATTCTTAACCTCACTTCAAAAAACAAAGGCGATTTTGAAGTGAGAAATCCATCAGCACCAAGCATAAATTGAGAATCTGTATTGAGCACTGGTCTGTACACTGTGAGGTGCGTAAATGATACTGTTGTAATTAACCAAGTTATTAATAACAGGAAAAGAGCAAAGGGAAGGTCAGATATTATAGGCATGTCATTTGGGCAGCTTCACCAGGGAGCTACAACTTTACACTCTCCAGAGGTTCAACAGAGGGAAGATAGATGCATGCCCAGTAAAGTTGGGGTGACATAGGGAAGGTGCTTGCTATAGTCACACCTGAGAACAAAGGTCACTTGCCTGAACGGGTATGGCCACTACCACAGATTGCAAACTTTGGAATATTTAGTCCCCTGAACAAAGGAGTTCACTCTCCTACTCTTGTGCTCTTGTGCTTTAAGACACTTGGACTCTCCTTGCTTGGGGTGCTCTCTCCTCTATTTGCCCACGTGGCCCACAGCCATGTGGACCCCACAATTATGGACTAATGGGCTGTCACTAGCCTGATGCTGAACTGGACCCAGAACATGGAACAGAAACTTTGGACACCGGCTGTGCTTCTAGTGCTACTGAAGCCCCAGCTATACTTCTGTTCCTGGACTAAGAGAAATGAGACTTTAGAAACACAAAACTTAATTCCATGCAAATAATAATCTTTTATTCTCCCATGAGGGTCTCAGAAAATTCTTTTTCTCAAGATATCATGGGAACTCCACCCCCAGCACCCAGTGGGGAAAAGGACCCACCATTTTGTCCAATAACATTAATACCAAAAAGGAAAAAAACTAGAAATTCAACTTGTTTTATGGATGTTTTCTTTTATTTATTTCAAAGAAGTTGGACCCAAATGATTATGCTTGCATTTCATAAGTGACTACATATTTTTTTCCAAGTAGCAATCTTTTCTGACACTATGCATACTTCAATTGTCTTGGGGTCACCTTAAAAATTCCTATGGCCCTAGCCAGTTTGGCACAGTGGATAGAGTGTCAGCCTGCAGACTGAAGGTTCAATTCCGGTCAAGGGCAGGTTCCTAGGTTGCAGGCTCAATCCCTGGCCCTGGTTAGGGCATGTGCAGGAGACAACCAATCCATGTGTCTCTCTCACATTAATGTTTCTCTCTCTGTCTCCACTTCCCTTCCACTTTCTCTAAAAATCAATGGAAAAATATCCTCGGATGAGGATTAACAACAACAAAAATTCCTGTGGATGAAAAAGGGACCACATATTAAACCTGACAAATTTAGGGGAAGCCTGCATGGTAGCCTTTCAAACTGAGACCTAAAGTAACCACATAGGATGGTCTGAAATTAAAACTTCCAAACTACAAGCAAGTCACGGCAGGTAATCATGTCCTAGACTGGTATCTTCCTTGACAAAGATCAATCTTTACCTCACTAGTTAAGTCTGCCTATTGTCTTTTTGCATCTATGATAACATAGCTTTGGGATGGCAGACTAAGCCCCTTTTTCCAGGCTCCTCAGGGCATAACCTGCCACTAGAGCAGAAACCAGAGAACACTTCATTGTTCTTTTGCTCCTCGAAACCCATCTTTATGTGCTATAAGTGTTCATTATTAACTATCTGACACCCACCAATGTAAAAGAAGTATGTGTCTCTCTGTTTTACTTTGTTTTTTTAATATAGTTTTATTGATTTTAGAGAGGAAGGGAGAGGTATAAAGAGATAGAAGCATCAATGATGAGATCCCCCTACTGGGGATCAAGCCTGCAACTAGGCATGTGCCCTGACCAGGAATCAAACTATCACCTCCTGGTTCATAGGTCGACACAACCACTGAGCCATACCTGCTCCATTTTACTTTTTATCGAATCCCAGAGATTTCCCTGCTTTGCTTCCCCCCACCTCCCTAATCTATCACCAATGAATTTTATGTAACCCTCCTTATGTCTCCATTGATGGTAATGTATAAAATAAACTGCAAAACTGCTGTTCTCCAGAGCATTTTCTCAATCCGTTGAGATTTTTGCTTCCTGGAAATTATTGTCAGTTTGACACAAATAAACCCATAAAAATTCTCTACAGGTTTGGATGTTCCTTACCTTGACATTCTCATTTTAGGAGGCATCTCTCAGCCCTGGAAGATTGGGAGATGACTAAAGTTTTTATGTTTACTCGTGATTTCTCATAGTATTATAGACTTGCTGAATTCATTTATCAGATAGAATGCTTGGGGCTGTAAACATAAGAAGACCTATCCCAAACCAGCTCAAACAATAAAGAGCATTTATTAACTAAAGAAACTGAAAAAGCCCAGGGTTAGAGGTGTAATTAGGCTTGTTTCAAGCAGTTACAGCTTATTTCCTCTGACTTTTCTTCATCGCTGTTTTCTGTGTGGGCTTTGACCTCAGAATGGAAGAGCGCATCTTCTTACACTGTGTCAGGGATTGGCTAAGTATGGCCCATGGACCAAATCCAGCCTGTCACGTGCTTTTACAAAGAAAGTTCTATTGAAACACAGTCACTCTTGCTCATTTACATATTGTCTATGACTGCTTTCACACTACAACGGCAAAATGAAATCATTGCAACAGAGACCACATGGTCCACAGAGCATAAAGTATTTACTGTCTGCCCCTTTACCAAAAATACTTTGCCCTTCTACTCTCCTTGAGGCTCTTTCTTAAAAGCTAAAATACTTCTTTCCCACAACTGTCAGTAAACTTTTTGCTATCTCATTAAGTAACATGGTCATAGCTAAACCAATTCTGTAGCCAAAATAGCGCCAAACTCTCATTGGCTTAAGCCCACCATGGCCAGAGCATGGGATTGCCTATAGATCAATCACATTAACGGTATGCATGGGAGAGGTCCATGGTTGTAGATATGATTGTATAACATTAGGACAGAGTAAAGAGAAAACTTACATGGTGTTATGGGTGTAATTGTGTCTCTCCCCTCCAAATTAAGATGTTGAAATTCTAACCCCAGAATGTGGCTATATTTGGAGATATGGTCTTTACAGAGGTAATCAAGTTAAAATGAAGTCATTAGGGTGAACCCAAATCCTATTGACTGATGTTTTTATTAAATGAAAAAAGTTGGAGACAGATAGAGAGAGAAGGCCCTTTGAGGATGAAGACAAGGATTGGGGTGATGCTTCTAGAAGCTAAGGAATGCCAAATACTGACAACAAGCCACCAGAAGCATGTTGAGAAGCATGGAACAGACTCGCTCTCACAGTCCTCAGAAGGAGCCAACCCTGCTGGCATCTTGATTTGTACTTCTAAGCTATGAGATAATAAATTACTGTTGTTTAAACCACTCAGTTTCTGGTACTTTGCTACCAAAGCTCTAGCAAATGAATACTCGTGGGAAAATAATAATGTTCACAGCCATGCCATAAATTTCAATATCTGGAAAGTGATCTGAAAGCAGAACGAAACATCTCTTGAATCTACTATATATGTAAATGACTGGGATACCACAGCCTAATGATACTATGATAGCAAAGAGGACTGGTCAGGAGGAAAAGAATGAAGCTTGGGACCGACCCACACATAGGTAGGCAAATATAGAACATGCCTTTAGAATAAAACTAAATAGCCTGAGAAGACTCTCAGCATGGTGGATCCCTCCAATTGCCTTCTCCTTAACCCTTGGGCATTGTCTGATTTTTAAAAAATTATCCTTTAGTACACTGTCTAAATCTACCAATCAGAGATTTGTGTGGATTTAAAGTACTCTCTTTTAAAAAACAGAAAGAGTTTCTATCCATTACTACTAACACTGTTGGCATTGAAAAAGAGAGATTTGAGGTGTGGGAATGAGAAGGAGCTAGTCGATAAGAAAACCAAATACTATTCTGTATTGCGGACTCGAGTAAGAGGGGTTGAAAACACCAAGTCATTGATTCTGTAATCCTGAAACTTACTCATTCAATTGCTCATTCAATAATTATTTATGGCATTTCTATAGCCATATTAAATGCCAAGGATGCAAGAATAAACAAATCAGACATGGTGTTTGTGCTCACAGAGCTTAGAGGTTAGTGATGAAGAAAGGTACAGAAAATTAGAGTATGACAGGTGCTAGTATAAAAATAGTTTAGGATTTTATGGGTATACATAAGAGGCATGTAATCTGATTTAGATTGAGTTGGGGCACTTTCCTAAAATAAGTATAGTGTAAACTGAGACTAGGACAAATAATTCGGAAATAGTCCAAAGATAAAAGGAAAGATATGGGGGGAGGGTAGGGGAGGTCATAGATAGTGGTAAAAGCCATCTTAGAAATTATGGGTTTTATCCAGAAGAAAATGGGGAGCCATGAGAAGGAATGTAATCAGATATGCAATTTAGAAAGGTAATTGGCCACTCAGAGAAGTAAGGACTTCCTGCTGGGGTTGGCTTTGCTCTAAAAAGGACTTAGTTCTGAGTCAAGTCAAAGATACATGCTCCTCTGCACAGAGCTTTATCCCTTAGATAAATCAGGGTAAAACTGTCAATTAAAAATTACTCTTCTTTTAAGCCTGTTGATGCTATGGATTACATTGATTGACTTTCGAATGTTGAACCTGTCTTGCATATCTAGGAGAAATTCCATTTGGTTGTGTTGTATAATTATTTTAATAAATTGTTGGATTTGATTTGAAAAACAAAACAAAAAAAAAAACAAAGCAAAACAAACCTCAAAGCTTTACCCACCTAAAATGGCCAAGTATCTGGTCATTTTAAGCCAGGCAAAGTGACCATAGTGATGTGAGAAAGTGTTAAAAAGGAGTATTCTTCTAGGAATAGAAACATCATGACACAACCTCTAGGCAAAATAATTTAACCTGTGAATGAAGATCATTGTTAAAAATACAGCTATTTAAAACATGATTTTAGAAATAACACTACATGTTGACAGTGTAGGTACTAAACTAGAACAATGTTTTCTAGAGTGAACTTCATGCTCCCGCCCCCATGTATTGTCTCTCCCCCTTGAATTTGAGGGAAATGCATGGTTTGATTTAACCAGAGAATGTGGAAGATGTGTTGTGTAAGTTTGGGCCTGACAGCCTCTGTGCCTGCAATTGTGGAAGCCTTGAGACCTCCTAAGGTGTCCAGTACTCTGCCTGAGAAACCTCGGTGCACAGACGATGTGGAGAGCCCACCTGGGGAGGAAGTCCAGTGATTACAGGAAGACAGAGTCCAGCTGTTTTGACATCCTAGCTAAGTCTAACTCCAGATGATCCACAACCGAATGCAGCCACATGAATGACAGCTGGAAGACCCACCCACTGAACCCAGTATAGATTGCAGAATTGTCACAAAGGAAATGGTTGTTGTTTGAGGCCACAAATTTTTGTTATGCAGCAATATGTAACTGAAGCAGTAACAACATCCTTGTAGAGGATGATGATTATTATTATCTAGTCCATTACCTGGTGTCAGATAAGGAAACTGAGAAACAGAGAGGTTTAGCGACTTGTTCTGAGTTTCACACATCTTCCTCTTCAACACGTAGCCTCTAACAAAGCCCTAGTCTCAAATTTCCAGTGTAAATGGTGATGAGAGAAAAACAATGGAAGAGGGAAATGGGAAAGAAAGAAAAATCTGAAATAAGAGAAACAATCATAAATCTAACAGACCAAGGACACTGGACAAAAAATTGGCATCTGGCCTTGGAGTAAATAGAGTGCTCTCTTATCATATTGCACTGTATGCTGTGTGTGTGTGTGTGCACGCACACTTGTGCACATGAGTGCTCACAGAACCAAGAAATCTGGGAAATCTTTAGTACAGTGCATGACTCTTAAGGACTGAAAGTCATTTTAACTAACTGCATGTCACTCTCATTACCTCATTTCACACTGTGTGTTTCTGAGAAAATATCTTTTAAGTCTTACAGGAGCTGATCAGTTTACAGAATCAACAGGCACCCAGTTGACCCCCAATCAGCTTGCACAAAAAGATAAGATGACACGATTCTCGAGTGGATTAGTTTTCTCAGGTGAGGCTTTACTAATAGTTCGGTCTCTCAGGTCCTTGCACATTGGCCCACGTCTCAAGCTTTCCAGGCATTTCTAAATGTTACCCTTCTCTCAAAAGACTCTAGATGGAAACACTTTAATAAAGCAGGCCTAATTTTTCAATCTCACCTTTTGCAACTGGGTATGAATGAGCTATTCTTCATGTTCTTGTAGCTTGACAGGAACAAGAAAGTGTACCAAATCATTAATTCTTTAATTTGCCCATATAACAGAAAACCAGCTGGCTTTTAATATTTAATTAAATTAGTGTGTTCCCCGACTGAGTTCTAATATTCCAATTTCAATTTTCAGCACAAAGCTAATAGAAAACCAAAGAAGCACTGAGTGACGTGGAAAGGAAAACTGTGCCCTTGGTAGGGTAATGTGAAGGCGACTACAGAGGAAAAGGATCTTTTTTTCTCTTTAAGGACTGTTAGATGTCCAAATTTAACATCCCGGCTAAAAAAATATTGCATTGTCTCTTAAGAAGTATCATCATGTAGTAGAAATATGTGCATATTTGGGAACAGTTTCCTTTTTCACTAATTAATTCCTTCATCCACTCATTCATTTGTCATGCCTGTTGCAGGCCAAGTATTATACTGGGAGTTCAAGTGTGAAGATAAAATGCACGGTCTCTATTCCCAGAGGACCTCATGGTCTCTCGTTCTTGCTATGGACCTTGTAGCCAAGTGTGTGTGTGTGAGATCTTGGACAAGCTTAGCCTTTGAGTTTCAGGCCACTGTCCATAAGACAACTACAATAACAACACTTAGCTCAGGAGGTTTCCTGTGAGGATTAAATGAGACCTTGTCTTTGTACATTGTAGAGTGGTGATCACGTGAGTCAATATGAGGCATTTTGTGTAGGTTTCTTTGTTGCTGTTTATGTGCAGTTGTATTTATGCAGGTCATTAGGGAAAAGATTCTCCTATGACTGACTATTTTCTCACTCACACACAGTAAAATGTGCTTAAGTCTGGCCTGGAGAAATTCAGTCTCCAGCGCCCTTTACCTGCAGTGCTCCCTAAGAAGTATTTCCTGCCTTGAATAGCAGATTCAGCAGTCAGGGCCAGTTTGTTTGTTTTTTTGTTTTAATTGGATTGGGTTATGCTAAGCTTAGGCTAAAGGTTTTTCCTAGCTGTTTGTGGTGATTTTATCCCTGCACATTTTATTATAGCTGTTGATTTTTTGTTTCTCTTTTCTATTTCTCTATTTTTTGTTTGTTTGTTTTCTTGCTTGTTGGGACTGTTATCGGTCACCGTGGTGCAAAGCTGGCTGGTGTAAGTGATTAGGGAAGATGCCTGAAAACAGTCAGTGAGCAAGAGGAAAGGCAGGCTGCGGATCTCCACTGTGGTGTGTGTGGCCCCATGAGGCTGTTGTGGAGCGGGCCTGGACAGCATTCAGAGTCAAGGCCAATAGCAAATTTACTCTCTTTGAGATGACAATGCATTTGTCACTATCAGCTGTCAATTTATTCCAGCCCCTCAGATCTTGAAGTTAATAAATACTCACTTCTCTATATTGAGAAAGACTGGATCACAGAAGCTGTCCTGATGGGAAGCTTGTTCCTTTATATATTATTTTATATAAATTTGAAATTGTATTATATAAATACATTCTAACTTGTTTTTTTTTCTTCTCTTCATATTACACCATCAACCTTTCTCCATACCATGAAGTATTCTTCCCAACATGACCTTTAATGTTGTGTGTCATGGGCTGAAGTATGCCTCCCCACCCCCATTCCCCACCAAATTATATGTTAAAGTCTTAACCCCTAGTACCTCAGAATGTGACTGTATTTAAAGATAGGGCCTTTAAAGGGAGTAATTAAGGTAAAAGAAGGCCAATAGAATGAGCTCTGATAAATCTGATTGATGTCTTTTTTTAAAAGAAAAAATGTGTTTTTATTGATTTTTAGAGAGAGAGGACGGGAGAAGGATAGAGAGAAACATCAATGAGAAACATCCATTGACTGCCTCCTGTATGCCCCCTACTGGGGATCAAGCCTGCAATCCTGGGCATGTGCCTTGATCAGGAATCGAACTGGTGACCTCTTGGTTCATGGGTCAATACTCAACCACTGAGCCACACTGGCTGGGCTGATTGGTGTCTTTCAAGGAGAGTTAACTTGAGCACAGAAAAAGACACCAGGGTGCACATATACAGAGGGATGACCATGTGAAGAGCCAGCAAGAGGGTGGCAATTTGCAAGCCAAGGAGAGAGGCTCCAGAAGAAACTAAACTTGCTAATCCCTTGATCTTGGAATTCTAGCCTTCAAAACCATGAGAAATAAATGTCTGTTGTTTAAGCCACCTAGTCTGTGGTATTTCGCTATGGCATGCCAGCAAACTAATATACTGTATAATATAATATTTCATTATATTGCTTCATATAATTTATTTAAATATTCACCTGTTGTTGGATGTTAATTTCTCTTTAATAAAAAAAACTGTTGTTGTGATGGACATCTTTGAAAAGAAATCCTTATCAGATTAACTGACTATTTCCTTAGTAAAGCTTTAGAATATTTTGCAGTGCAAAAATAACATAAATTTATTTAGAAAATAGAGGAAAAGGATAAAAAGTAGCACAATGCTACTATTAGAATACAAACATGGTTATTTATTGTATTTGCTTCTAATTCTTTTTTCCTGTCACTTGGGTGCTTTAAAATATGGTTGTAATAATATTTATAATTTTTGGCCTTGCTTTAGAAATTTAACATAAGCATTATTTCATAGTTTCCTGCCCTCAATAAGTATTTTAATGGCTCCATAATAGCTGGGTTCATTAAGAAAAGAAATATTGAATCTTCCCTGACTACTCTTATCCTTTAATCTTGAATTTCAACTTTATAACATAGTACAGCCTAAGCTGTAAGGAAGGAAGGAAAAAAGAAAGGAAGAAAGAGGAAGGAAGGAAGGAAGGAAAGAAGGAAGGAAGAAGGGAGGGAGGGAGGGAGGAAGGGAGGGAGGAAGGAAGGAAGGAAGGAAGGAAGGAAGGAAGGAAGGAAGAAAAAGAAAAGAAAAGAAAAGACAATTCAGGGGCTTAAACAAGATGGAAGTTTATTTCTCAATAACATAACAGTCCATAGGCATACAGAGATCTAAGACTGGTAATATGGCTGGGCCTTCCTCATTAGGGCTTCTCCTTGAGTGAAGGAGAAGTGTCACTCCTAGGTGACACTCTAGCTCACATTATCTCCCAGACAGAAAAAGTGGGGATGGGGAGGAGTGGGACCAGGAGTGTGCCCTCACAGTCCTTTTCATGCCAGAATCTAGGAGTGGTACATATTACTTCTGCCATGTACGACTGGTCTTAGCTTAGCCTGGGGCCTCATCAGCAACAATGGAGACTGAACAATATAATTCCTTTAAAAATAAAAAATATGTTCACACAAATGGTCAAATGCTCACTGTGCGCTCAGGGTTTTCAGCAGTTACTTTATTTGATATTATCTGGCATTGTACCAGAGGGTCACTGAGACTACAGATAGATTAAATAACATGACCAAGGTCACAGCCCCTCTGTCATCCAGGCAGAACCCAAATTCAAGTCCATGTGACTTCAAAACTGCTATTCTTCCTGTTACATTATTATTGCATTTCTGTTAGGGGCATTGGAGTTCTTGGGTTCCTGAGATAGAATTGAAGAGGCATTCCCAGAGAAATTTCTGGACAGATTTTATTAAGCGTAGGCTCGGGCACAAGGGAGGCAGCACAGAGGAAAGGAAGGTCCTCTGAACTGGCCTGGGGCTGGCTCTGCTTGATTGATTTTATAAGCAGAGAACAAAGTGGACTTCTGTGAAAGAGCGGGCTTTTTGCAGAAAGTGGGCTTACTGCATTTTCCATTTCTGGTCAGGTGAGTTCCTTTTCCAGCTGCGTTGCCTGGTAACTATGTTTGGGTCTGCACTGTGGGGGCAAGGTACAAGACTGCTCCTTCCCGCCACCCCAGGAAGATCAAATAATGGTCAAAGCACATGCAGGTCAGTAGTTTCAACATCTGCAAAGAAGCAGGCAGTTAGAAGGGAGATAAAATCAACTCCCTCTGTATTTTTGAGTAGGGAGTGGAGGGATGGTGACATTTTTTCATTTCTTCTGGCCACCTGGTCTTTACTGGCTTCCTGGCCACTTAGTATTTTCCCTTTCCAGGCCCACGTCCTTATGTTGTCTCATTTCCCTATTAACCTAAACATTAAAACTTAAAAACATGTACAGGTGTCCTTCTAAGACTTCTAAATTTTTTAAAATAATTGTTGCTGGGCCCGAGCTGGCTGCTCAGTGGTTAGAGCATCAGCCCACAGACTGAAAAGTCTCAGATTTGATTCCAGTCAATGGTACCTCCATTGCAGATTGGATCCCTGGTCCCCGATCAGGGCACATGCAGAAGGCAACCAATCCATGTGTCTCTCTCACATGGATGTTTCTTTCTCTCTGTCTCTCCTCCTCCCTTCCACTCTTTCTAAAAATCAGTGGAAAAAAAATAACCTTAGGTAAGGAGTAACAACAAAAATCCTATATAATAAAGAGGTAATATGCTAATTAGACTGGACTGTGGAACGACCTTCCGGGAAGACCTTCTGGAATGACCAGTGGGCAGGGGGCAGGGCCGCAAGGCAGCAGGGCGGCTGCGAGGGCAGGCCGAGGTGATAGCCGGAGCTGTGAGGGCTAGCCCCTTGCACGAATTTCGTGCATCGGGCCTCTAGTAATAATAATAATTCTTGTTGGAATTATTAGTTTCTATTATGCCTTAAAATACGGGTTTAGTAGAAAATATTGTTAAGTGGTTGTAAAATAAGTTCAATGACTAGATTTCTAAGACTACTGAAAGTAAATTACCAGTATTTGTAATCCTTCAATTTGCTCCCATGTAAGTGATGATCATGTCAGTTATGTTTTTCAAATATTTCTAGATCTTAGAAAATAGACCTTTCTGTGACAAAATTAACGGGAAAACACTCCCCTATACTATTAGCACAATAATGATGATATTGTTTTGTTAGAGGCAAGGTCAAAGTCATAATCACAGGAATTCTACCCTTTCTTCATGTCATGAGAAAATAAATACTAGTAGAGACATGGCAAAAGGTACTTGCTTTTTTGGAACACTAATGAGGCCATGAGCTGCACTGCTTTCTGATGGGCAGATGGAACTGGCACAGGGGCACCAGTGTCACCTGCACACACAGCATTGATGTCTTCACTTCTGACACTCAACTTTGAAGGACACAAGATGGGGCTGAAAGAGAGGAGCATCTGCTTTCATACCACAGTGGAGTTTTCCCAAAAGTTTGGGGTTTCCCATCTGGGAGACCTGAAAGAGACCAGTGGAGAGAGCATAGGGATTGCTCACCTTTTGGAAGGCCTAAGCCATAAGCAAACCCTTCCCTTAATATAGTTTGAGAGGACTACTAAATTGGATTAGGTTACAACCTCTTTCTCCCACAGAATTGGATTGCTTTTTTTTTAGAGCTGCCATAGCTTAAGAAAATAACTTCATATACTTCTATGGTGGAAGGTTTAATCTGGGGGGAAATTTCAGAACAGCAAGAACTCAAAGAAAGAATGGTAGCTGCCATCCAATGGTCTCCCCAAGACTACAGTAGGTGGAAGAGGCTGGAGATCCAGTCTCTGGTGCAACCTTCATATCCTCACCTGCCTCCCGCTCACCCCACCACTTGTGGTAAGCAGGGAACTTCTTGACAGCAAAAAAGGGATCTTTTCACACCAGGTTGCATACAGGTATAATAAACTTAGCTAAAATAATGGACACATGAGCAAGTGTTGAAGACTTCAACTTTAGTCTCTCGGGAAGAGTGGCAACAGTTACTTGAATAGAATACAATCCTATGTAATAAAAGGGCAATATGCAAATTGACCAAATGGCAGAACGACTGGTCACTAGGACACTCACTGACCACCAGGGGGCAGATGCTCAATGCAGGAGCTGCCCGCTGGTGGTCAGTGCCCTCCCACAGGGGGAATGCCGCTCATCCAGAAGCCCTGAGCCAGGCTCACAGCTGGCGAGTGCAGCAGCAGTGGTGGGAGCCTCTCCCGCCTCCGCGGCAACACTAAGGATGTCTGACTGACATCCCTTGGGGGAGCGGGCCTAAGTTGTCAGTCGGACACTCCTTAGGGCTCCCAAACTGCGAGAGGGTGCAGGCAGGGCTGAGGGACACCCCACCCCCACCCCCAAGATCACGAATGTCGTGCACTGGGCCTCTAGTCATTAAATAATATGAGTATTTTCTTGGTAATGTTCGACATTAAGTATGACGTTCTTAACTATTACTGTTTTCTCACAAAATTCCAAAGTTCCTAACAGCTTCTTGGCCCACTGGTGCTTCTTAGAGTTTTATCTTTGATCTAAAGATCAAACACCACAGTGTGAATCTTGTTAAAGCTATGGAATTTCTCCCAAGAAAATGAAAATTAAACATAAATGTTACATAAAGCTTCAGGACTGGGTCCCCAGAAAGCTATTCTGTGGGCATCCAGGTTAAGACATTCTGAGTTAAAAGATTTTTTGAAAATTCCTGATAAAGGATGTAAAACAATGAATTTTCTGATAGACCACACTTGACCTCTTCAGGTATTGATACAGGAAAGAAGCCAAAGACGAACATCTGTCACCATACATCCGGCAGGGAAGACAAAGGCCCTTTTGATACAGACTTTGTTGGTTACAAAAATAATGCTCCCTTTCCTTAATCTTTCCATATCCATCAAGGATACTTTGTCACATTTTCCCAGTTGGATTTTACATGCAAAGAAAAATTACTTGAGCCATTTCAGCCATGTCAAGTCTTAAAGAATTAAGAAAGCATGTGCTGGTCTAAAATTATTGTGTGCTTACCCACGGCTGGATACTGTGCCCCGTGCCTTCTATGCAGTATCGCATTCAATTCTTACAACAAGCATATGAGGAAGCTACTGTTTTTATCTCCAGCTTCCTCCTAAGAAAGTTGAGCGAAGCAAAGTAACTTGGCTGAGGTCACACAGTTGGCAAATGATGCGGCTGGGATGCAATTTTTCTTTTCCAATCTGGCTGCCAGGCAAAAACCTTCAGAAACAGGGGCCTGTTGTCTGAAGTTCTATGAAGAAGGAACAGTTCTGATTTCAAAGAAACAAATGACCTAACTCCATTTGCACCTGCCCTTGATTTTGTGCAAATTTATTTATAATGAATTGTGAAGGGAGGGGAGAGAGTCTTAAATTCAGAAAAAGTTAAAGTCTTAAATCAAGCATGTAACATGCAATCCCATTTGTCCAGAAAAGAAAAAAAAAAGCAAAAGGCAGAACAGTAAATCTCTTCCATAGCAAAATTATCACAAGGCTATGCGGAGCCTTTTAAGCTCGACTTTTCCCCTTTGAGTGGAAACTGCAAATCACTGGGTTATCATGTGGTATAAGCAGTGAGTCCATTAATCTCTTTTGCTCTTCATTTGCCTTGGATCTGATCTGACTTTGTGATAATGCATTGCTCTGATCACCCCGTGCCCTCCTTGATACGGAGTCTCCAGAGAAAGCTACAGGCAGAGAAAGAAGACTGGTGGTTCCATCCTCGCACGGTCTCAGGATGAGGAATGACCATGTTTGGAAGCGTCTTCAACATAATTGTGGTCCCCAGGAGAACTTTCAGGATCTAAGCCAGCAATAAAATACTTGTAGGAATGAATAGTAAAGCAGAAACGGGGAATGAATTATGGTAACCACTCCAGTTCAGCGTAAAGTTTTGCTCCTAAGGATGTACTATTCAGATGCCTGCCAAGCATCTAAATATGCATCTAAATATGCACCACAGTGGGTAATCAAGTCAAAATTCAAGGTTGATGGTTTTTACATGAGAGGCTAAGATCCAGAACAGAGAATGACTTGAATTCTCACTATAAATTGGTGTCGGTTGAGCTAATTTCCATGTCTGTCCTCTACACTAGACCAGGGGTCAGCAAACTTTTTCTTAAAAGGTCAGATTGTAAATATTTCAGGTGATTCTGTCTCGGTTGCAACTACTCGACACTGCCATTGTAGCGTGAAAGTAGCCACAGACAATAATAATGAATGGGCATGTGTTTGATCTAATAAGACAAAACAGACGGCTGGCTGGATTTGGCCAGCAGATGGTAATTTACCAAACCTTAGACTACACATTCTATCCCTGCTATTTATTAATTATAGGCTTTGATTTATTATTTTTTAATATATTTTATTGATTTTTTTACAGAGAGGAAGGGAGAAGGATAGAGAGTTAGAAACATCGATGAAAGAGAAACATCGATCAGCTGCCTCCTGCACACTCCCTACTGGGTATGTGCCTGCAACCAAGGTACATGCCCTTGACCAGAATCGAACCTGGGACCCTTCAGTCCGCAGGCTGACTCTCTATCCACTGAGCCAAACCAGTTAGGGCTATAGGCTTTGATTTAGTTGTTTAGTCTCTCCCAACTTCAGTTTGTCCCCTCATGATCACACTCTTTTTCCAACAGTACAAGGAACTTTTTTCAGATAAGTTTATGGAAAGTTGTTTCCATAGAATGCAGTTTGGGGAATACATTTTTTTAGGTTTATAAAGTCATATGTAAATATATGCGTATACATGTACAATTTATTCAATACCTAGTATATGTTAGACACTGTATTACTACTTCACATGTGCTGTCAGACTGCACAGCTCTCAAGTGGTAGAACTGCAGTCAGTTGCTTATAGAAGCTCCACTCTGCCACCACCTATATTGTCTTTCCACTGCTATTTTATTTTATTTTGGAAAGAACACTTAAAATCTCTCTTAACCAGTTTTTAAGTGTACAATACATTATTGTTGACTATAAGCACGATGTTATATAGTGGATCTCGAGAGCATACTTATCTTCATTAACTGAAACTTTATGTAAATCTTTGAATTTTTCAATATTGGCAACACTGTCGGTAAAACACAACACCTCTAAATTTGAGATTTGGGTCACTAGTTTGTCATTTTTGTGGTCACAACCAGACTGTTTTATCACTGACTCCTTTTCCACTGGTGTATCTTCTGGTTCTTCTTTGAGCTATATTCTCATTCCAAATGCTTTCACTGAGAAAGTCCGTGTCCTCTGCTACATCTTCACCTCATAACACTTTAATGCAACTTTGTTCTCACATATTAACTTCCTCCTTGTATAATAATCATTTATGAAATTGTCTTATCTGCCTCAAAAACTAGTCAGTAAATTATGGATAGTGGCTGATTCTTATTTGTACATGCATTCTGCATAGCAAATATACTCATTGCTTTGCACATGAAAGTTTTGTCATAAATACATCTTGAAGATTCTAAATTTCTGTAAAGAAAATATTTTTTAATAGCCTCTAGCCCTGGCTGGTGTGACTCATTTGGTTGGAGCATCATCCTATACACCAAAAGGTGGCAGATTCAATTCCCAGCCAGGGAACATACCTAAGTTGTGGATTCCATCTCTGGTTGGAGCGTGTGAGAGAGTCAACCAGTCAATGTTTCTCTCTCGTATTGGTGTTTCTCTCCCTTTCTCTCTCACTCTCTAAAATCAATAAGCACATCCTTGGGTGAGGATTTAAAATGAAGAAAGAAAATTGACTTCTATGTCAAATGGCCCCAAGATTATGTAGGTATCCCACTCTTTATTTCTCCATTTGCATAAGACAGTGGTTCATTCCTCAAATTCCTGCAAAATCCACATAGTTCAAGAAGCAGCTTTATTCCCTAGGAGAGCCATTTTGCTGAAGGCAAAAGTATTCTGTGAAAAAATTAAAATGGGCCCAGTGGTCAAATAAATGTGAGAACTTCTGGGTTAAACAATATTTAACAGATTTCTTTATTGCTGTTCTTTTTAGTTTTATTGTGCTGAAATGTGCAGTGACTATCCAAGGCAGTCATAGATTGCTTTCCAAAATTTTTTTGACTCTGGAACCATTTTGTGAGGGTCATTATTAAAATCTCATGAGACTATAACACAATTTGACTGGAACATAGTTGGGCATAAGAGGCTAAATGCTGGAAATGTGAGGTCTTCTATGACCTGTCCCCCATCCATAATTTTAGTGTCATTTCCTACTAACCAAATCCTCCATCCATCCAGAATTCATGTTATTCTTTGTTTCCCAAACAAGTGCCTTTGAGCTGCTGCTACCAGCATGTAAGGCCAGATAAAACCTGTGATTTCATATTTCAGCTCATTTTCTCTCAAAATTTCTGTGGCCTGAAATGTTATTCAACCATCACTAAACCGAGTTATCTATCTTTCAAAATCCACCTAAATGCATACTTTTCTAAGAAATCATCAGAAATCACTCCTGCCCCTGTTGTCCTCTCTTTCCTCTAAGGACAGCTACACTAATTATCTTTAGCAAGCCTTTGATACATAAGATAGCCTATGCTAACTTTGTTTTTTATATTTGTGTGTATCTCCTCTCTCCCCCCTAGATTATTATCTTCTTAACAGCTCTGTCTTTTTACTCAGCACCTTTTTCATAGAAGAAATTCAATCAGTGATCTTCATGATATAAAATACAGTAATCTCCCTTATCTGTGGGGGTGCAATATAAGATACCCAATGTGTGCCTGAAACCAAAGATAGTACTGAACCCTATATATATTGTGCTTACTTCTATATACATATACTTCTAATAAAGTTTGATTTATAAATTAGGCACAGGAAGAGAGTAACAACAATAAGTAATAATGAAATAGAGCAATTATAACAGCATCCTGTAATAAAACTTATGCAGCCTGTCTGGCGTGGTCCAGTGGTTGAACGTCAACCTATGAACTAGGAGGTCATGGTTCGATTCTCAGTCAGGGCACATGTCTGGATTGTGGGCTACATCCCCATCGTGGGGTATGCAGGAGGCAGCCAATCAATGATTCTCTCTCATCACTGATGTTTCTATCTTTCTCTCCCTCTCCCTTCTTCTCTAAAATCGATACAAAAAATTTTTTTATTTTTGAGTGGCTTTTATTGGAGATAAAAATTAGTAAATTTTATATATGTTCTAGATACTTATAGGAACAAACCAATTATCAAAATACAGCTACTAGAAAACTGTATAAAATATAAGAATAAATAATCCTCAGAAGGAATAAAATATATGGTTACAAATATAAAAAAATACTTTTCATTCTCAATACTAATCCCAAATGGAAAGAAAAACATCATTTTTTAATTGATCAAATTAGGGAAACTATATTCTAAAATTAAACTTGGATCATTTCTTTCCTCTGTGATATTTTTCTTTTGCTAAAAATATTTTTAAAAATAAAATAAAAGTTATGTGAATGTGGTCTCTCTCAAAATATCTGAGTATCATACTTACTCTTCTTCTTCTTGTGAGAATGTGATGCTTATGTGATGAGATGAAGTGAGGAGATTGACATTGTCAGGCTACTATAAGGGTTACTTGAACATAAGCCCTGAAATACTATGACAATAGATCTGATAACCAAGATGGCTACGAAGTGACCAATGGGCAGGGAGTGCCTACATGGATATGCTGGAAAAGGGATGATTCACATCTCTGATGGGACAGATCAAGACCCGATAATTTTCACTACTTAGAATGGCACACAATCTGAAATTTATGTTGGGATGACTGTAAAATAATTTGGTAACCTAAAATGCACGTGACTAAGGATCTTGAGAAATAAAGGGTAGGAAGCAACTGCTGGTGTAACAGAAGTTTTAGTATAGTTCAATTTTCCCACCAGTCATGTGTGCTTTCTCTCCTGTAGAAACATAGAGACATGGAATTAAGACTTTCATAATAACAAAGATAGAAGAAATAACCCCCTAGAATGGGGGAAGGGAGACAGCCTACTGAAAAGGTCAGGAAGCACTCTCAGGAAGAAAATGTATACCCAGACATCTTGATCACAGCCTCGGCAATTTTTGGAGACGTCAAAGGCTATAATACAGGGTAGGGTCACACAATGAACTCTTGCTACAATGCAGCCTGCTTCTTGGAGGGAGTTCATACATGTTTTCTTAAATAGAGTCAAAGCTGAAAGAGTACCTTTGGGGATTTTGGAAAGGGCCAGCAAAGAATGTTCGAAAAAGTTCTCACACAATTGTCCTTCTACATGCAAGATTTGGGGGTCTCTGCAAAAAGAAACCTGGGAGCTATGACTGAGGAATAGGGATAGTAAAGTGTGGGTCATCCAGACCCCATATAGGGCAAGAGCCAGGGAGGGGCACTGGGTCAGGGCTGGGAGAGGGCTCAGCAGAGCTGGTACCCTGGGAGCAAACTGAAGACCATCTGGAGCCAAATGTTTGAAGTCAAGCCCTTACTGGTTTTCTCATAGCTGTTATGTCCTGGGAAAAGAAGGTTATACTAGAATGCAACACTTTATTTCCCAAATAAAGTAAATTTGACAGAATCTGGAAAATTTATTTTGCTTACAGTTTGATTTCCTGGCCTGTTAATTTCTCAGAAAGAAGAAAAGGAATTTGAAAGTGAGAAATATTTACTTCTGTGGGAATAAATATGCATGAAAATGCTAAACAAAAATACAAACCAGTATTTATGTCTATTTGCATGAATTTTAAAGCAATATGAATCAAGAAAGCTCTAACATTATCATTCTGACTATAATAGGACAGAGAATAAAGTAATATATACATTTAAAATTTATTCTATGTATGAATAGATGCACATTATGTGGGTGAATTTCTTTATGAAATAATTGACTATTATTTTCTTGCAAACCTAAGAAAAACAGTTTGAGATCATCAGAATTAAGAGATCAAGCTAGTGCATAACAAAGTGAAACATTCTCATCTGTGTATGTAAATGAGGTAACAGCAACACATTCAACATCTGTTAAACTCACAGTATATAATATTCATTTCATGATGTTTGAAATATAAGCATGAGTATTCTGAAGGGGAATATACTTGCCTGAGAGAGCCCTATGTGACATTTTTCATTTCATATTTACACTCAGCTATATGTGTAAATAAGCAGGTATTTTAATATCTCTACCAAATGAAAAATATATATATTTTCATTTTTGATGCACTAGTTTCAGTTTTGATGCACATGGTTTATACATGTAGTTTGATTTTGAAGAAAATGATAGAGATCCTAGAGATTGTCAAAGTTATATCTAGAGAAATGAGAGACTGTCCCCTTAGCCACCTTCCCTGCTGAATAGAAGTTCATTTGGAAATGCATCCATTTTTATATCCACAGAAAACACACCATTGCCTGGTAAATAGTTACATATTATAAAATGTAGATTATCTCTAATTAACGAAAAGAAAGCCATTGCCTTTCAAAGTCTGGGAATGTTGTTTTGTGATTTTGTCACAAATGATCTTTATTTAATTGTCCCACTTAAGGATTATTTATCTTGTATTCGTCTCTTTAATTTCTTTCTTCTAGTGC
>NW_006285049.1:7134529-7136564 GCF_000327345.1 Myotis davidii | reverse complement strand
AAGATAATGCTGAAATGGCGTTGGTTATGATAATTAAACCCTTTGTTCAATCACAAATAGACTTCTTAGCTAAAGGCCACTAAACTTCATGAGGTATATAACAAATCATGTTTCAATTTATTGAACCCAGAGTTTTTTCCTTTCCTGTGTTTAGTATTTGTCATTTAGATACATAAATAGAGAACTAGATTCTGAATAAATTAAGCATAGTGATAATTTCCGGCCATTCTGATAAATCATATATATGATTTGCACTGTGATTACATGAAATGAGAGGGCTATCACACATAAGGTTGATATATTGCTCTAAGTCCAGAAAGGGTTTGATCTGCAGACCAGCTCTCTTTTCTTTCTCAATCAGGCAAAATATTAAGTATTTAACCAGAAAAATTTTACCTAATATTTCAGATGCATTTTGAAATATGTCCAGTGCTAGGTGATGTTCAATTATTAGGATAAGATATAAGATAACAAACATGATTCGAAAGACAGAACTGAAAGCTAAAGGTGTATTACACATTTCACTGAGAGGGAGGAGACTTCCCTGGCTGAAATGGGGGAGAAAACAGTATGATGTAATGGATGGTAAAATTGGAAACAGAAAGTTATGGCTACTTAGTAGGGGTATAAGGGTGAGGTATTTAACCTATAAACAGCCAGAGCTGCCTTTGTCAGTTTGGGCTTCTATATCACAGGGTCATAGACTAGGTGGCTTATAAGGAACAGAAATCCATTGCTAGTGGTTTGGGAGGCTAGAAGCCTGAGGTCAGGGTGCCAGCAGGGTTGGATTCTGGTGAGGAACCTCTTTTTTCAATTTCTTCTTGTGTCCTCACCTGGCAGAGAGCAGAGAGAAGCAGAAAGCTCTCTCAGGACTCTTACAAGGGCACTAATCCTGTACCTGGGGGCTTCACCCTCATGCCCCCATTTAATCCTAATAATTTCCCAAGACTCCATTTCCTAATAGCATCACATTTGGGGTGAGGTGGGATTTCAACGTATGAACTGGGGGACAGGGCACAAATATTTAGTCTACAGCTGGCCACTGTGGATTTTTTGTAGAGACTTGTATGATGCAGGCAGCACTTTCTAAAGAATGAGCTGTCAGCAGTTGGCAGGAGAGACTGTACACTTGAAGAGTTACTGTAGTGGTTCAAGAGCGAAATGAGCAGTTGCTGAGCACAGGTATTGGCAGGAGTCATGGCTAGAAAAGGATATCTGAGAGATACTATGGAGGAAACACCAACAGGGCTTTCCATCTAATATATATGAATGCTTGAGATGATTCCAGAATTAACAACTGGGGAGATGGATTTAGGGACAAGAAAGGTTTTTTCTGCATATCAGTTGAGATCCTCTAAATTGTGCTACAATAACAGTCTTCAAATCTCCTAGGCTTAAAACACCAAAGTTGTCATCGTTGTTGCTGTTGGTGGTGGTATTTCCCACTCACCCTACACGCCCATGGTGGTCAGCTGGGTGTCTGCTCCTCATCTCAGCCCCACTCGGGGGGACAGGCAGCACTGCTGATCACGGCTGCAGAATGCAGACACACTGTCCCTTAAAGCCTCTGCTTGGAAGGGACACAAGAGACTTCCTGTCACATTTCATTAATTAAAGGAAGTCACCTGGCTCTGCCTGACTTCATGGGGATAGATACTGGAGATTAGTAGTACAATCTACCACTTTCTCTTCTCATAATAGGCCTAGGCATTTGATATGTAAGAACATTTTTTTTCTACTTAGACTTCATTCTACAAACATAAAAAGCAAAGTTATTTTTTTTCTTTTCTTAGATAACACATATGGACCAGTGTAGAAGGAGAAAGAAATTAAATAAATAATGAAGAATGCCTCTACCATTACAATTGGTTTTATGAATCTCCAAAATATTTGGTTTGCCATTTAACAGGGCTTTCTACAAATTAGTTTCTTGTGGCTGTTGCAACAAATTTCCACAAACTTTGTGCCTTAAAAACATTTATTCTCTTACAGTTCTGGTGGTCAGAAGTTAGACATCCAATTCACTGGGTCAGCA
>NW_006285049.1:7120699-7133846 GCF_000327345.1 Myotis davidii | reverse complement strand
ACATTTACTATCCAGGAAGTTTCTGTGTAAACTTGAGTCTTTGCTTTCTTAACTTTTTGCATATTGCTCTGAGGAGAAATAAAGAAATCCAGAAAAGTCAGACATTTATACATTATACATTTATACATTAGAAAAAACAAAGAGATTTCTGTGCAAGAAAATAACAGATCTAGAAAAACAAAAAGTAAAGAGTTAGGGCAGATTGAAGAACAAATGGGAGACATGGAGAAAAATATTTTTAAATAATTTTTCTTGTTGTTAAGAATGCAATTTTTATTTACTCCTAAAGACTTCAGAAAACACATAGATTACCAAGACTCTATGCAAATTTCCTACAGAGGACTTGCCACTAATTATCTGTCTCTGTTCTTATACACAAAAATCCATTTAAAAATATGTTCCAAATTCCAGCAATTCTTCTCTTAGGTATTTTTATGTGATATGTTGGAGGTTATATTCTTCCTCATTAGGCAGGTGTTTTCTAGTTATAATCTTCTCTTTTTTACATGTAGAAACTTGATAGTGTTTGTGCATAAAACCATTTGGGATACATCGCTCTATCTGAATTACCACATTGAAACAACCAAGCAAGAATTGTCATAATTACTCAGCAAGTAGTCATAATTAGAGCCAACAAGAAATAAAGCAAGTGATCAAATGATAAATTTGTCCATGTAAATAGGCAAACTATAAGATTTAATTTGTTCTTGGAAATCCTATCTGTCCTGAATTCAAAGGTTGCTTGTGAATATTATATTCTAATCACATGCTAAACAATCTCTTTCATTCTCTCTAAATCATCACAAAAAAAATATTACTTGTGGAATAAAGATGATCAGACTCTGTCCAGGTTTGGAGCAAAGTCTACTCTAGGGGGTCACTGGGACTGGGATCTTTAAGTATAAGGAATAACATCTATTATCCTTTTGGATTTTTGTAGAGATTTATTTACAACCTTTTATAATCATTATCTTATTTGGAGTTCACAAAATCCCCAGGAGTTAAAGTAGCTATTGCATCCTGTTTGATAAAGAAACCATATTCAGAATAGTGATGTCAGTTTTGTTTATTGCAGAGCAAGTTCTAGAACCCAAGTGTCCTTCTGCTGTTCCCACACTGCCTCATAACCAACTCTCTAAAAACTGGCGTTGTCTTTTTTGATGGCTAATAGTTCACACATAAAAGGTCCCAAGGGCATACATCAATTTCACAATCCTTATAACCGTTTCAAAATATTCAGTTGATAATTGGCCTTTGAATATAAAGGCAGCACTGGTCAGAAGTAAATTCTTGGCTGGCAAGCTGCAGAAATCCAGTCTCATTTCCTATGCAAAAGAGAACCTTGTCTGATTTTCCATGCAACTCGAGTGCACTTTATTACCACGCAGATTTGGAAGCCAAACAAACCCAAGAAAAAATATTCAAGCAGCCTTTTAGCAGCCAGTTCATATGCCACAGAAATCCTTAGCAGATTGTTCTAAATTTATTAAATATTTTAAAGAAAATTACAATTTTAAAATATATATATTTAAGAAAAGTCATTTTTAATGATACTTTGTATTCTTAGCATTATGATGTATTCTCAAGAAAATTTTTTGGTCATTTTTCACATTAAAGTCTTGAACTTTCCCAATTAAACTGTGGATGTGACAATAACTCTATGTGAAAACAGCAAATAACTGTGAGTGGGTGACAGCTTTAACATGAGGTGGACATTCATAATCACTTATTGACCTCCCACTTACCCACACACAGCACACACATAATCTCTGCCTACTCTATTTATTGTGTAATACATTTTCTGCATTGATTATTATATACTAATGGGCTGTGTAATATCCCTTCCAGATTTCGTTGTAGGTATTTTATAAAAATGAATAGATTCAATTATAGAAAAAAATTAAGTCCTGGCCTATTGCTCTTTGTTTTAATTGTAAGTAGTTAAGAATTTACAATTTGCACTCTTTGGTTTTCATCTAAGCTGTGTGAGATCTGATTCCCAGTGGTGACTCTTGGTACATTACTTTTGCATTATAGGTAGGCTAGGTTGTGAATTTCTGGAATTATGCTGCACACATTCCATTCATAATATACTAATAAGCATTTTCCATCTTCAGATGTTACAGTTAGAGAAAAGAAGTTTTATCCATTTATTCATTTATTCATCCACTCCACAAATATTTATTGTTTGCCTACTATGTATCCTGCACTATTTTAGGCACTGACGATAGATCAGGGTGTGTGTGGGGGAGGGGGGCAAGCGGGGCAGGGGATGTTAAAAATTCCTGCTATGATGAAGCATTCATTCTAATTGAGGAAGACAGACAACAAATAAACAAATTAAATATATAATATGTCAGATGGTGATACATACCAAAGAAGAAATTAATTAAGGAACAGAAAGAGTGGGAGAGTTACAAGTATGGATAAGCTGCTATGTTTTTTAATCAGTTGGTGGCCTCTCTGAGAAGATCTCATTTCTGAATAGACCCAAGGAAGATGAGGGATCAAGTCACACAGATATCTTAGGCACTTTACAGGCAGAGAAAACAAGATCAAGGGCTGTGAGGCAACAAGCGCATGGTGTCCAAAGGCTAACTCAGACACAGTATGCCTGGAGTAGAGTGAGCAAGGAGCAGGGTAATCAGAGATTAAGGCAGATATATAATGGTGAAAAATATATAAGGCCTTGTAGCTACACTAAGGACTTTGGTTTTTACTCTGAGTAAAATACTAACACATGGTTTGACTTACATTAATTTGAAATTTGATGTAAGTTTGGTGATGCCCCAGAAAGGTAGCTGTCTTCTACATGGTGATTTGGTGATCCAAGCTGCCTCTATTGGTGGCTTTATTATTTCAACACTCAGCTGACATATTCACTAACAATCAGAAAATAAACTGAAAGATCCACAGGGGACTTTTTAAAACATATATTTCTCTTTATTTCAGAGAGGAAAGGAAAGGGAGAGAGAAATAGAAACATCAATGATAGAGAGAATCGTTGATCAAGTACTGTACCTCCTTCATACCCCACACAAGGATATGCCCTGACCAGGACTCAAACAGTGACCTCCAGGTTCATAGGTTGATGCTCAACCACTGAGCCATGCTGACTGATCCCACAGGGAACTTTTGCTTCTACTCACACTCACTCTATGGCCAAGAACTAGTCAGGGCCCAAGGAAATATAGTCCTCCCAGCAAGAAAGAAAAACCAATTTCAATGAGCGGAAGTAATGTCTACTATTTGGGGCAAATAGAACCAGCAAAGATTGGGAAGAGAATACTGCAAATATCCTTGGAAGAATATGACAACTGCTTGAAATATGTTGATAACAGAAGTCAGATTCTGGATATATTTGAAGGTGGGAATAATAGAACATACTGATGGATTAAATGGAGGATTTTAGAGAGGAGGTAAATTGAAATGATCAAATTGGCATTTTCTGACTAGAGAAGACTTCAGAAGTAACATTTCAAGGGGAAATAGCAAGGATTTTGTTTTGAACCACTAAGCTTTTTGTGGGAGATCCAAGTAGGAATGTTGAGTAAACAGTTTAGTACATATGTCTGGAATTTAGGAGAGAGATAAATTTAGGAGTCATCAATATAGTATTTATAGCTATGTAACACAAAAAGATACCTAAAGAGTGGATGTAGATAAAGTTCCAATGATTGGACTCTGGGGCACTCCAATGTTTATAATTATGGCAAATAAGTAAGACAAACTAAGGAGCTTGAGGAGGAGCAGCTGTGAATTAGGAGAAAAGCCAGCAGTATTAATGTTCCAGGAACTACATGTCAAAGGTGTTGTGGAATCCTGTTGATGGTTAACATAGAGGTCATTGCTAACCTTGACAGAGACATTTATTGGAATGGTGAAGACAAAAACCACTGAAGTTCTTCAGGAGCAGAAAAAATGAGTTGGTAGTTGAAGTGGGATGTGGGAGAAATTCAGCATGGCTGTATGCTGAGGAGAATAATGCAGTAGAGTGAGAAAGGACGTCTACACAGGTGGGACAAGGGGAAATCCCCTCGGTGATGTCTCCAGAGGATTAGAAGGAATGGGATCTGGTGCATTGGTGAAGTGGTTCATCTCTGAGAGGAGCATAGTTGTTTCATCTATTGAAGTGGAAAAAAGTCAGAGTGTCTGGGCATAAGGGCAGGTGGGAAAGTATGCTGGTGGGACATGGGGGCATCCTTCTGATTGCTTCTATTTTCTCAGTGAAATAGGAATCAAATTCAACAACTAGAATTAGAATGGTAGAGGTCTGAGGAGAAAGGTGATATGAACTCACCATCTAGAGAATAGATAAGTAGACGGACTAGGACATAGAATATGATTTCAGGGTGCTCTGAGGGACCATTTAAGGTATGAGATTAAAGTTGGACCAGCCAGCATGTTTGTATGTTTTTTCAAGCCATGATCAGGTGAGCAGATACAGGTGTAAAACAGGAAGAAAGTTGAGCTTTAAGAAGTCTCATTATTGCCCAACTGGCATGGCTCAGTGGTTGAACATCAGCCTATGAACCAGAAGGTAACGGTTCAATTCCCAGTCAGGTTACATGCCCAGGTTGCGGGCTGGATTCCCACTGTGGGGCATGCAGGAGGCAGCCAATCAATGATTCTCTCTCATCATTGATGTTTCTATCTCCCTTTCCCTCACTTTTCCTCTCTGAAGTCAATAAAAGTATATTAAAAAAAAAGAAAAGAAGTCTCATTATCATTGCTCATGATCTTACCATTAGTATTCTTGATTGTCTCTTTTCCCACAGAAGCTCTTGAGATTGGCAAATCAGTGTAGATTCTGCCTTCCACATTTCAATCAATACTCACTTGTTCTCATTTCTTCAGTTCTAAACCCATTATCTGGCTCCTCCTTAGTACCCACCTCCTTTACCAAGACTTTATCTCAATTCTACTTGACCTCTGAAGGACATGGCTCCAAGTTCCTCAAGTGCAACCTCAGCAGTCCCTGGACCAGCTTCCCATTTCTCTGTCTTTCCTACTTCACCTCATGTCAAACCCTGTCTACAGCTCCCTGTCTGGACCATACCCTGGTTAAGGGAATTCAGAATATGAAATTGATCCAGGAGTCCTACTACAGTTCTCTGATAAAATAAGAATGAACTGCCAGGCCAGTGTGGCTCGCTCAGTAGCTGAGCGTTGACCTATGAACCAGGAGGTCACGGTTGGATTCCCTGTCAGAGCACATGTCAGGGTTGTGGGCTTGATCCCCAGTAGGGGGTGTGCAAGAGGCAGCTGATCAATGATTCTCTCTCATCGTTGATGTTTCTATCTCTCTCCCTTAAATAAATAAAAATGTATTTTAACAAATAATAAAAATGAACTGAATACCACTTAGGGGGAAAACCAGACATTTCAGGATCCCATCATCCCTCATCTGCCTTTCTGCTCCATCCAGAAGCCAATTCAGAGACAGTTCGGACAGTGAAAGACGTGGAGTGACAGACAGCATCACGGAGTCTGCACTCCTTACCTCAAATTGGACCCATTTCTTCACAGTCCAGATGGTTAACACTGCTGTGAAGACCCAATCAACATGCTGATTTGACCACCCTGAGCAACTTGCTCCTGGGAAAATTGAAAAATTGTTGTCTAAACAAATGGAAGGTCAGCTTATTTAGTTTAAAGAAAAGAGAGAGAGTGTCTCTCTACAGAAACATTTGGGCAGGTTTCAATTGAAGCAAAAAGCATTTCATTCATTTCATTTTAATGGTCTCTGTTGAATAAGCATGAAAAATGGTTTTCATTAGTCCTTCTTCCACATTATACCTGACAAGCAGGAGGAAAACATGAATTTTTCCTGTACTTAACAAATATTCTGTAGTGATATGGAGCAGCGGGAGAGATGCAAAAGGAATAGTAATGTTGTAAAATAAAAAGGCTTGGGCCAAAACAGATCATTTATTCCCAGGAAGGAGCAAGAATATGCTAGCACATGATAAAAATAAACTGATGAAATTTCTAATACTAGAGATTATGATTAAAGACAATTTATAATCGGTCTGAAAATGAGGTGGGGAGGAATGCTTCATTTTCATTATTTGCTTCAACCTTATTTATTTTCTCAAGCCCCATTCATTCAGCAGGGGACCCCCAATGGTCTCTCCATAAATAGAACTTTCTGCCTCCTGCCTTGGCTAATGTTTGCTTATTTCACAAGCTACTTTTCTTGCTAGGTCTAGGGTGTTTTAGCACTAATGTTATTTTCCTTTCTTTTTAATGCTCTGAGATTAATTGTACTTGTGAAATATCTAGTTTTGACGTGCAAATGCCTTTGACATTTTATTTTAATTCCAATTTGGATGGTAATTTAAGGGTTTAATTAACAATAAAGATGAATCAACCCATAAAATGAATACATAAACAGGGAGCAGCAATTTACAAAAATGAAAGAAAATTTTTCTAATGCATTCTCTATAGATTCTTATTGGAGTGGGAGAGGAGTGTGTGTTTCTGTACTTCATCACGCAATTAAGAACAGAAAGGACCCAGCTTGAAATGTTGCCTTTTCATATAACATTTTAGACCAGTTAGAGCTTATGAATACCAGTGAAAAGAATTGCTATTTTGAAGAAAGAGTGAGTAAAGCAAATGAAGCTAAAAGCATATCATAATAGACTGCAAACATTTGAATTTACCTTTTAGTTAAAAATATTAAATTAGCCCTTCTTAAGAGTCATAGCTGCACTGGAACACTGAGACCACCTGGCCATAGTCACGTAGTCCAGGATGCCACCAGGAGCTGAATATATCAGATTGCCAAAGCATGCATCAAAACTGACCAATTAGCACAGCCCACGACCCTGACCTTACTCATGATTACTGGTGACTTTTGCTCCATAAAACCCCTTGTCTGTAAACCATCGAGGAATTCGGGTTTTCCAACCAACCTGCCCGTTCTTCATGAAGGAGCATATCCCATAAGCGCCACTTGTTTTGCTGCACCCCAGTGTCAGTGTAATTGGCTGTTGGCAGCACTGGGTGGACGAACTCTGGGCTTGGTTACACAAATAAGCAGTAAAAGTCTAAAAGGAGTAAGTACCTCCCTTAAGTCTGCATAAGCAAAAATGAGTAACTCAGTAAATATAACATAGAATTAGTATTGAACCCTAAGTAAGAACCCAGGAATGTGCTAACCACTTTCCTTGTCTTGCTTATTTAGCCTCATACGACTCTAGGAAAGAGACCCTATTATTTTCTTTTAAATATATTTTATTGATTTTCTACAGAGAGGAAGGGAGAGGGATAGAGAGTTAGAAACATCGATGAGAGAAAAACATCAATCGGCTGCCTCCTGCACACTCCCCACTGGGTATGTGCCCGCAACTAAGGTACATGCACTTGACCGGAATCAAACCTGGGACCTTTCAGTCCCCAGGCCGATGCTCTATCCACTGAGCCAAACCGGCTAGGGCGAGACCCTATTATTATTCCCTGTTTACATATAAAGAGACCACAGATCAGAGAGGCATAATCTCACACAGCTAGCAAGTGCCATGAGCAGGATTTAAACTCAAGTCATTCTGACTCCAGACTTATTTTATACACCGATCATTTCTTACTGGTAAAGTGTACTTTTTTCTTTATACAAAAAAAATCCTCTTTAAATATATAGAATAGTTTTAAGTCTGATAATGAAACCTCACAGCCATTAAAAGTCAGATATATATGGCAAAATTTGTACACAATTTGAACAGAATTTCCCCTGAGGTTGCAATATCACTGCTGAACTTACTTGTACCACTTAAATTGTACCTCTTAGAAGCTCACAGGAAAGTGCAGAGATGGCTACCAGCTTGCTTCAAATACTGCAGTTTTCTTATCAAAACAGCTGGGGTATCCATTCTGGAATTGAATCACATCAAGTGCACAAAGAAAATGACCTCACCTCGCTGTGAGGACATGCATTTTCTAACTTGGGGACGACCGGACAGAATGTATTCCTTTAGATTATTCTGGTAAAGGGGAACTCAAGTAATCAATTTCATCCAATGCAAGTCAAGCTGCACTTTTCTTTTGTGTAAACTGACATATTAACAAAAGACTCAACCTTTTCCCTTAAGAAAGTAGGAAATGAGGAGGCATTTTTAAAGAAATGTGGACCATAAGTAGTTGGTAAGTTACAAAGTGCTCATTCATATGCTCTTGTATTACTATAACACCTGACAATTTACACATGGCTTTCAGATAAAGTTCATTTATTTTGATAATGACTCCTGAGTTGGGTGGGGCAGATGGTATCATGATCATTTAACAGAAGAGAGCTCGGCTCAAGAAGGCCAAGTCTCGCTCATCCAAGACTACATGGATCTTAAGTGATAATACTTGGGCTCCAACTCATTTCTCTTGACTCTGTCAAGATTTAATATTGATAAAATGTTTATTCTCTGGAGGCTTTTATAGACGATTACTTCATTAGACAAAAAGCTCTCCTAGGGTTTTTTTCTGAGGATTAATGCTTCTCACTGCATAACTTCCCATGCCAAAACATTTCACACTATGAAATTCCAACAATAGAACATCATCATCACCTTCATCCCCAGGATCACAACAAATATCAATTAGAGCCCATAATGGGTTCCTCTGTATCAGACACTTTCAAACATTAACTTTTCCAGTCATCACAAAAAAAACCCTAGTGAGAAAGGTAGCACCCCCTTCCCTCCAGAAGAGGCTGGGAGAAGTCACTGCGCTAACGATGCTATTAAATAACTATATAAGCCAGGTTACTCTGTGGTTAAAATAAAAAAATAAAGACAAACAAGCAGTGAACCTTCAGTGGATTTTAACTGCAAAGGCTCATTTTCACTTGCTGGCTGCAGATCTGGTGTGACTCTGCTCCACAGCCCCCCCTCTCCCACATATTCCAGAATTCAACCTGTCAACACAGCCCTCACTGGGACACTGCTGATCCCTGCAAAGGCAGAGCGAAGCTGAGTGTTGGTTACCTAGAACCTCATCCATTATGATGAGGAAGAGGAAGGTGAGGTGGCCATCCGCTTGGCTGCCATTAAATACTAATACAAAGAGGGCATTTGAGAGGACGGAGCCAGAATCTATTCTTCAGACAGTGATGAAGTATCAGAAGATCAGGCTCAAAACTTCCTCAACGCAAAGAAACTCACCAGTGATGAGGAAGCTGAAGCTTCTGGAAAGAGAAAAGCAGAAGAAGATAAAAAGGCAAATAAAAAGCACGAGAAGTCCATGATGGGTGATGAAGAGGAAGATGATGATGATTAAAGTACAGAACATGAAAACATTTTATATATTTTATTGTATAATTTGTTTTATAAATACAATGTAAAGATGAGTTATTCTGATTGAAACAAGTTGATTTGCTTTTATGTAGTTTTAATTATAATAAAAAAAATTAAAAGAAAAACCAAAATTGCCCCTGGAAAGCTTGCACATGCTTGATGAAATCAGTTTGGAAAGTCCTGGCAAAAGAATAAAAGGCAGACTGATACAGAAGTATTGCTTGGTGTGCATTTCCAATCTCTGCCTTTCTCCATCTCTTGGTAACAGTGGAAAAGGAGAGAGCATTCCAGTGTTTTACCAAACTGGCAAAATAAGCATATGTCATCCTCTCACATCTGCTAGGTTCCAGGCTCTGTGACATATAAGCTTTGCCTGAAGTAATCAATAGTTGAGAGTCAAATATAATACTCCATAAAACAACTTCAAGGTGCTTGCACACTGAAAAGGATCACGTTGTAGAGAACAGAAATGAGCCCTGAGCAACCTTTGCCCAAAGAGAATATTGTACTAAATGTACAGTGAAATTCTCTTATGTGAAGAAACCGGCTCAGAGGAATAAAAGAACTTGCTCAGAATCATACATAGTTAGTAGGTCAGAATCTGATCTGTCTGTACCCAGAAGGATGTTCTTCACCACCACGTTAGCTTTTGAAAAGCATGATTCATTCATATAATAACTACTAGAGGCCTGGTGCACGAATTCATGCACCAGTGGGGTCCCTCGGCGTGGCCTGAGGGATCGGACTGAAACCGGCTTTCTGACATCCCCCAAGGGGTCCCGGATTGCGAGAGGGCACAGACCAGGCTGAGGGACCCCACTGAGGGACCCCATCTGTGCATGATTGGGGCTGGGGAGAGATGTGGTAGGTTGGCCAGCAGGGGAGGTACCACTGGAGAGCTCCAGGGTGTGTCCAGCCCATCTCTCTCTGTCCTGTTTGGCCAGACCCCAGCAGCAAGCTAACCTACTGGTCAGAGCGTCTGCCTCCCGATGGTTAGTGCACATCATAGAGACTGGTCGACTGGTTGACTGCCTGCCCCCTGGTGGTCAGTGCACATAATAGCAAGCGGTTAAGTGGCCTTAGTATATCATTAGCATATTATGCTTTGATTGATTGAACAGCCAACCAGTCGACTGGACACTTAGCATATTGGGCTTTTATTATATAGGATATACCTCTGTTTACTTTAAATAGTCCTGGATCACATCTATGCCTGGCGCAGTTTTTAATATTGCCCACTTTCACTCTCAAAAGCCACCCAGTTGAGACAATAACTTGGTCACTCTGCTGCAAACAAAAGGGGACTTTTCCAATGGCAGGATGGAGGGAGATGCGACCTTGGAAGGAAACTCCCTTAATGTTACCACATCAATAAAGCTTTCCATGATAACTCACCCTCCTGTGGGGGGCTCAAGAACTTCTCAGTCCCCTGGCACCTTAAGAGCTCCACTTCCATCAGCAACAGGGGGAACAGAAGGAACCCCACCAACAGAAATAGGATAGGATTTGTTTATTCCCTGTAGGAAGGACCCATAGCAAAGAACCTGGAGGAAGCAAATATTTTGGAAGCGTATAGTAATGTTATACACTAGAAGAGTCTGTCTGATTCCAAAGCCTGTGTGCCTATCATACTAATGCCCCTCAAAAGTTCCAACTGGGAGCACCAAAGCCCCAAGTCTAGCCCCAGAGGGGTGTCTCCAGCACAGAAGCTCTCCCACTGCAGACACAGCTGATTCTCACAGCCAATTGGCCTGGAGGTCAATTCCTCACAGTGATAACTACAACAATCAAGGCTTAACTACAACAAGACTGTGCACAAAGCCCACAAGGGGGTGCACCAAGAGTGTCTACCTCAGGTAATTGGAACACTTAGCACAGAAAGGCACTCTATCAACGCAGCGAAGCATAAAAAATGCCGAGACAAAGAAACAGGACACAAACGACAGAATTGGAGGAAAGCAGACTGTTGGACATAGAGTTCAAAACCACACTTTTAAGGTCTTTAAAGACCTGTCTAGCAGCCGCCGATAAACTTAATAAGGCCCTCGAAAAGACTGGTGAGACCGCTGATAAATGTAGTGAGATCCTCAAGAAATCTAATGAGACCCTTGATGTTGTGATAAAGAACCAACTAGAAATTAAGCATACACTGACTGAAATAAAGAATATTATACAGACTCTCCCCAGCAGACCAGAGGGTCGCAAGAATCAAGTCAAAGGTTTGAAATACGAAGAAACAAAAGACACCCAACCAGAAAAGCAAAATGAAAAAAGAAGCCAAAAATATGAAGATAGTGTAAGGAGCCTCTGGGACAGCTTCAAGCGTACCAACATCAGAATTATAGGGGAGCCAGAAGATGAGAGAGAGCAAGATATTGAAAACCTATTTGGAGAAATAATGACAGAAAACTTCCCCTACCTGGTGAAAGAAATAGACTTACAACTCCAGGAGGCGCAGAGAACCCCAAATAAAAGGAATCCAAAGAGGACCACACCGAGACACATCATAATTAAAATGCCAAGAGCAAAAGACAAAGAGAGAATCTTAAAAGCAGCAAGAGAAAGAAACTCAGTTACCTACAAGGGAGTACCCGTACGACTGTCAGCTGATTTCTCAACAGAAACTTTGCAGGCCAGAAGGAAGTGGCAAGAAATATTCAAAGTGATGAATACCAAGAACCTACAACCAAGACTACTTTACCCAGCAAAGCTATCATTCAGAATTGAAGGCCAGATAAAGAGCTTCACAGATAAGGAAAAGCTAAAGGAGTTCATCACCACCAAACCAGTATTACATGAAATGCTGAAAGGTATCCTTTAAGAAGAGGAAGAAGAAGAAAAAGGTAAAGATACAAATTATGAACAACAAACATGCATCTATCAACAAGTGAATCTAAGAATCAAGTGAATAAATAATCTGATGAACAGAATAAACTGGTGAATATAATAGAACCAGGGGCATAGGAAGGAAAAAAAAAAAAGTTCCAACTGTGCTTTGTGACCCAGAGCAAGTACTATTGTGCTTTAATTGCTAAATTTTCTAAGTGACCCAAAGGCAGTAACAATCAAGGCTAACAGTGATAGCTAAACTTTTCTCAAACTAGCTTGAGACAAAACTCACTTTGAACAAGAAGGTTTAAGGGAAGGAGCTTGCTCACAATAATAAAAGACATTTTTGCACCATCTTTGAGCAACAAAAAAGTCAGAAAAATTATCTTCTTAAATGATGTTTTTCATCTTGAGAGATTCCTTATGATTACTTATCATTAGCTATGATTTAAAGCAGTTAGAGAAATATGTACTCTATCCCTGTTATTTTATAAGTTAAAAAGGAAACTAGGTCTGTCATTTACATACATATGTTTCTTTGAATATCTATTAAATATATATATGTATGTATCTTTAAAAAAATTACCATATAGCTTTTTCCCCCCTCCTCTTTATTTAACTGGGAATAAATTCAGCCTGAAGACCATGACTTTCAAAATTGTCTTTTAAAAGAAAGATGTTTGGCCCTAGCCAGCGTGGCTCAGTGGATAGAGCATCAGCCTGCGGACTGAAGGATCCCAGGTTCGATTCTGGTGAAGGGCATATGCCTGGGTTACAGGCTCGATCCCCAGTAGGGGGCGTGGCAGTGCAGGAGGCAGCTGATCCATGATTCTCCCTCATCATGGATGTTTCTATCTCTCTCCCTCTCCCTTCCTCTCTGAAATCAATAAAAACATGCCTACATGTGCATTTTAAAAACAAACCCAAACCTCTCTGATCTTATCGCCTGCTCATTGCAGAAGCCTCCATGAGCACACACGCACACGCACACACGCACACGCACACACACACGCGCCCCCCGCCCCCGGCAC
>NW_006285049.1:7112901-7120237 GCF_000327345.1 Myotis davidii | reverse complement strand
CGGGAGGCAGCCGATCAATGATTCTTTCTCATCATTGATGTTTCTATCTCTCTCTCTCCCTCTCCCTTCCTCTCTGAAATCAATAAAATTGTATTTTTTTTTTAAAAAAGAAAGAAGTTTGGGCTGTACGTTGGAGCATTGTTTATTGTTTTTACTGAAGCCATAGTTTTGCAGCCACAGTGCCTCAAATTCCTCTTCCTATTTTCAATCTATCCAGGGTATAAAGTATAATGTAGACTCAACAGAGGCAATAGGAGCCTGGGAGTTGCAGTGTTATGAGTAGAGTTAACTAAGTGGGCAGCAGGTTTGGTTAATGGTTATCAGAGTACGATTCAGTTAATGACTGTCAGAACCAGGGATCTGCAGGGATGAAGGCCACATTCAGAAATTGGGGGCTGAGTATCTCCCCAAAGGGTCTTTGACTCTGTCTTTTAAGCCCGTGAGATAAAGACTGGAAAAGAAGTTGTTATTTAGCATAGTGGGAGAACTGACGTCCTAGCAACACAATCAACCTATTTGACCACATCAAACCACTGGTTTGTTGGTCCTACTTTGTTCTCCTGATCTCCAGTTTACAGTTCCTATTGACTTCCCACATCTCCCTGCCTCCTTGCTTGTACTGATCCTCCTGGAAAAACAGCTTGGTCTCAAGGGCAATTATGCAGACATTTTATTTACTAACCTTCAATAATGGCTGCACCCTCATCTAAAACAATTTCTAAACCATAATTAACTAATAGCTTCTATAAATGGGCAATAAATATTTGGGATTTGATATTCTCAATAGGCTATTCAAGCTCCATGCTTAGTTCACTTATATCATGGATTGCAATCACTTATTAGTCAGAAGAAATGAGGTTTGTGGGAACAATTAGAAGTTTTGAAGATTATTCAAATATCTCCTCCCTCTTAAAAGTCATGCCTTGGAGTCGTTTTAAATGGGCAATTAGATTAATTCAGGGGACCATGTTTTCTCTTTTTCCTAGATCAGCAATTCACAATGTGAATTTTTTTGTCTTGTACATAGACTCATCATAAAGTAAGGTAGAAATCTGAGGTAATTATCCAGAAACTTAAAACCCTAGCTTTCTCAGACATATTCCAATGGAAATATTAAAAGCATTAGCATAACAAGTAACTGAACATTTTAATCAACAATAAATGTATTATGTGGAAACATTAAACACACTGGCCTCACAAATTCTTCACCTTGTGATTTCCAAGTAGGTTTTCAAATATTATTTCCACAAGCATCTTCATTGCTTAAAATTACTTATTCTGCCATCTCAAAGGGAAATACCCTTTTCTGTCCATCACCTCTCATCATTACCTCTTCCTTTCCTTCCAAAACCCTTGGCCCTTTCCTTTTCTTTAAATCCATTATATACACCAATATTCAGCTTGGATCCTATGACCAGTTCCTTATAGTTTAATTGTAATAGCAGCTTGAATGCTCTCTCTCCTTTTAGCAAAACTACAGTGTAATGTGGGTCTAGACTAGGCAACTTCTGGGCCAAGCTGTCTTGATGGTGACAGTATGAAGATGACAATTCATTCAGTACAGGAATCCAAAACTCTTGCCAGGAGAGAATGTGATCAGTAAAGAAGATTTTAAAAGCTATAGCCTTGAAGATCTGAAGATTGAGAGAGAGAGAGAGAGAGAGAGAGAGAGAGAGAGAGAGAGAGAGAGAAGCTGAGAATATTGGGGTTCCTCCTATAAACTGGCCTGAATAAGGAATAAATGAGACCCTGAAGGTTAATAGATTGGAGTGGAAGATTACAGGTCTTTAGCAGCAGATTACAGTACGAGGTAATGACTTTATTAAAACCCCAAAGCCTGGGCTCCCCAGCCTTCTTTTACGGAAGTAAGTTTTCCAAAGCTAAGGTGGAGAGAGAGATGTTGAATAAGACCACATTCTAGCCGCATTGTAATATCTTAGCTTGGTTTCCAACCCAAATTTATTGAAGGAGCGAGGTCTCTTGGTTGGGATTCTCCCCAGCAAAGTGTATCTGTTGCTTGTCTCCAGCACCGCTGGGTCAGATCTAGTATGTATCCATCATGGAGTATGTATGTGCATACATGCATCACAGGGCATGAGACAAGGCTCACACGAGAGAGGGGTGTGCTTGCTCACAATTAGGTTCACAATTACTAGACCCTCTCCTCCCATTTATAGTTAGAAGCATCTCCTTTCTCTGGATCTCCCACGCACACTTCTTTTTCCCGAGCTTGAATTATAGTCAAACTGATCATTACAGCATAGTTGTTATTGGAGTTTCACCATTTAATTAAAGAGTATGTGTACTAGTGAAATGAAATTTAAGTGTGAGAAGAAATAAAATTGTTTTTATGAGTAGTTGAATGCCGTGGAGAGACATATTGATAAAGAATAGCAAATTAGGCATCTGTATTAGTCAGAGAAGCAGAACAGAAGCAATAATATACATATACATATACATATACATATACATATACATATTCATTTACATATACATGTGTATATACATACATATAAGTATGTGAATATACACATCCAAATACATCATACATGCATATATACATAAATATTTATTACATGTATTTATAGGTATGCGTGACATTTATTTTAAGATATTGACTTGACAGTTAGGGAGCTAAAAAGCCCTAAGATTTGCATTTGGCAAGCTGGAGACCCAGGAGAGCAGATGTGCAGTTCCAGTCGGAATCCAAAGGACTGTAAGTTCCAGTCTGAAAGCGAGCAGGGTCAAGATCCAAAAAGAATCAATGTATTAGTCTGAGCCCAAAGGCCAGAAAAGACTAACTAATGTTCCCTCTCAAGGAGGCCAGTGAAGTTCCTTCTTACTCAGCCTTTTTATTCCATTTAGGCCTTCAATTGATTAGATGAGGCCCACCCACATTAGGGAGGGCAATCTGCTTTACTCTATCAATTTAAATGTTAATCTCATTCAGAAACACCCTCACAGACACATCCAGAATAACTTTTGGCCATTCCATGGCCAGTCAAGTAGACACCTAAAATTAATTATCATAGGATCATTATGGCATTTATTTAAAAATTAGAGAATTCCAAAAATTTCTGAATCCAGTATAAGAAAATTTAGATGTGTGTGCATTATGTGAAAAGAGGATAAAGGATATTTTGAATATGGTTAAATTCATATCCCCCAAACAGGTCTGTCTGTGTTTTACATTAAAAATATTAAAGTGTAAATTAACATGTTTCAAGGTAAAATAAAATATATTCATATTTGAATATTTTCATTACTCTTCAACTTAACAGAATTTTTTTTCAATTTATCCACCAACTGGCTGTTTTAGATAAAATCAGTTAAGAGTAATTCTAGAGATGTGGGGTTGTGCTGTGGGGGAGAGAGACAGATTTGTAAGCACAGGGCAAGGTCCTGCCTATCTGAGGCCGCTGCTATGCAGGGATCCCGTGGGAAGCACCATCACCATGTCTGACCAGCATGGAGACCCCAGATATTCAGACTTATACCAGCTCAGGGCCCACAAAGAGAGAGGCAAAGCCTTCAGCTGAGGACTTGGAGAATAAGAAGGAAGGAGAATACATTAAACTCAAAGTCATTGGACTGCAGTGAGATTCACTTCAAAGTGAAAATGACAACACATCTCAAGAAACTTAAATAATCATACTGTCAACGACAGGGAGCTCCAATGAATTCGCTCAGGTTTCTCTTTGAAGGTCAGAGAATTGCTGATAATCACACTCCAAAAGAACTGGGAATGAAGGAAGAAGATGTGATTGAAGTTTACCAGGAACAAACGGGGTCACTCAATGGTTTAGATATTCTTTCTATTTTCTTTTCTTTTCCCTCAATCCTTTTCTGTTTATAAAAATATTTCTTTTGTAATGTGGTGTTCAAAATGGAATTGGAAATTGACACATACACACACACACATACACCCCATTTCTTTAAAACATCTGCTATTTTGAATTCTACTACCCATTATTCATTATTGTTTGTTTTCGTTGTGCTGATTTTTAGTGATCAAGCCTCAGCCTCTTTTATATTGCCCTCTCCTTTTGAAGTATTACGTGTGTGCATAGGGAGGCCACCTTTTTCAGGACTGTGCATTTTCAGGCTTGTGATAAATAAGGTCGACCAATGCAAGTGTTCATAATGACTTCTAATTGGCTCTGAAGTGCTAGCATGAGATTGCTTCACTCCTGGACTCTGACTTTCAGTGGGAGGTGGGAGTTTTTCAGAGCACGGAACCGTGGAAAAATGACCTTTTCTCAGCTTGAAGCTACTTCTAAAATCTGAATGTCTGGACCAAAAGAAGAGGAATATCAGGTTGGAGTCAAGATGACAGATAAGGTGAAAGTAAAGATTAACTCTAAAGATGGCTTCACTGAAGAGAAAGCATTTTAAGAGTAACGAAAAATCTTGTCAGAAAATCCGTGAAAAGTTTTAATTAAGCAGTTAATTAAGTTATTCATGCAGGGAAAAAAAGAGTAATTCTATTGCATAGGGCCATAAAATTGATAAGTACAGTCAAGGAAATGCAACTCATGAATGTCAGAACTATTTATGAGGACAGCATAATTTTGCCTAAAGGTATCTTTTTTCCCCCTATGCATCCTACATATATACCAATTCTTATTATTAGGTGTTTTAAAAGTTGCTCAGAACCTGAAAATATCCATCATGGCCATTTCCAGCCTCGGGTAATGTCAATCATCTGATCACTCCTCTCTTACTATTGACTGTTGAGCATTGTTAGAAAAAGTCATACAATGATGCCAGCTGGCATTACAACCAACCCATGTTATCTAACATCTGCTGGCCTATCCAGACTGCTGGGCAATCATTTATCTCTAGTTGACTCTAACTCATGCAATTTTTATTATACATCTTTCTTGCTTTCCCCACTCTTACAACATCTCCAAATCACTTGAGAAAATAAAAACCATGTAATAAGAATTGCCTCCACTTTCCTCAGTTCAACCACATATATAACATGCTTCCTTCCCTCTCATTTTCCTCCTCCTTCAGGGTTTTCTCTCTGCATTGGCAATCCCATTCAAGTCTATAAATGAAGACGTCAGCACACAAGTCTGACTTCTGCATTTTCCCCAATGTTATCATTTGACTACTGAGTGTCCTCAACTAGATTTTCTGCTTATGTTGTAAGCTCAACACCTTTAAGTTCTTTAAGTTTCCTTCCCCTTCTATAAAATGTTGAGGGTCCATGTGCACAGTTGTCTTTATTCTCCAGTTCATTTGCTCCGGTGAAGATAGGCGAAAGGGTTTGTTTGTTTTCCGCTATCTCTGGCACTAAAATTTCATAATCCTTTTATTGTGCAGCGTCTAATACCCCATCAACTTTCCTCCCTAGGACTTAGTCCCATAATGCATTCATTTTGGCCATCTCAATTATAAGCTTATTTCTATTCTAAAGTGAACTTGCATTTACCTGCAGCTGCAAATGACAAGCTAAATGAAAGATCTTTGCCAGTTGATTTCGTATATGATAACCTATCTCCTGAGAGATTCTCCCTTTCCTTGAACAGGATCTAAGTCCAATTGGCACAGGCTCCCCAAAGGCCATACCTGCCAGCTGTCACCAAGTGCTTCCAGGTGGCCATCTGAGCTAATGGACAGTACTATCTATTGGAGGAATTGGAACCCAATTACAGTAACTCGCAGCAAAAGCAATTCACCTTTCTTTCAGGAATGGAAGGACAAAACGCCAAATGCAGCAGGTTGCATATTTTTGCTCATAAAATACATAATTTGTCAAAATCATTTTTCTCTAAACGCTTTAATGGAAATCCTTGGCAGGCCTGTACACTAATGATTTCCATATTAATTCAGTGCTCAGTTGTTGCACTTTATCCCCAAACTCTTTGCATCACTCCAGCAGTGTTATTCTTTTATTATGAATCACATAACTGGGCTATTTTCCGAGGAAGAGGGTAGCTCTGTTTCACTGAGAAGTGCTCTGTGACTCTCCTAGGATGGCCTGGCTGACACCAGTCAGAATAGACTGGGTTGACTCTGGAGCAATTTTTAATAACCTGCATGTTGACTTATATAGACCCAGGATAATCGAAGAAAAACATTACAAAGCAAATGAAAAGGGGAAAGAGAGCTTTCAAAGTTAAGAACGCTGTTCCACTTACTTTAGTAAGAGTGATTTTCAGACTTTAAGATATTGGAATATCATTTTCTTTGGATATTTAAATTTTTTTCCTCAAATGAAATTTTAATGGCAAGGGCCATTTTACTGCCAAATTGATAAAATAATAGGGAAGAAGAAGAAGAGATATGATTCAAGAGAAAAAGAAATCGCCCCCCATTATAATAGCCAAAGAGTGCAAGTTCTTGGGCTCTGAAGTCTATCTGAGCAACGTTAGTGGCCAGATTAAAATTCGTATCACATCACGAGTTTGTTTCTACTGAAAACTGCTCAGCGTGGCTTCATCTGATATGTTATCAGCCACATTTTAAGTAGCACGCCTCTTACCTTTAAGAATGTGATAACGTGTCCTACTTAGCCATCAAACTAATTTTGTGTTTTGTTTAACCCTTCTAACCTCTGTTGCCAGAAGCAGGGAGCCCAGGTGAATCCATTCTGTTTCCTGGGCAGGTGCTGGCTGCCCGCCCTCCAGTATGCAGTCTTCTATGCTTCCCTTGTCAAAGGTAAGCTATTCAAATTTCACAGCCATAACAGCTTTCCTCCTCCTTTTTTCTCTTTGCCCTGGAGATATTCTCAGAGGGTTTTACTCAATGCCATGTGATGCTGAAGTGGTACAGGAACGGTATGGTAATTGCGTGAGAGCTACAGTTAAGGCCTAATGAACATTATGTTTATGAAGAATGTAGCTCTGATTTCTAAAAGCACTTTGGTAAATTATACAAATTAAATATTCATTACTTTGTACTTCATTAGTTCACATTTGGCACACTTTTTCTCATTATAATAGCCTGGAGTAAAAGCTTTTTAGTTTTTTTTTAAACACTATTCTGTTATTTTTCAGAAAGTCTTTACTTACAATATTAGGACAAAGCTGTATTTTTTTCCATGGGGGCTATAATATTCAGAGTTTTCTTTTAAAAGCACTACATCTTTTATTTCACACAAAGGATGTGACTATCTGTCTGAAGTTCTTATTTCAATAGTCAGCACAAAAATATCTAAACTTTAAAAAAAATCTTTATTGTTGCTAGTATTACAGATATCCCCCTTTTCCCCCCCATTGCCCCCCTCACTTTGTTCCCACCCCACCCCAGCCCTTCACCATCCTATTGTCTATGTCCACAGGTAATGCACATATGCATATGTTCTTTTGGTAAATCTCTTCCCGTC
>NW_006285049.1:7096510-7112740 GCF_000327345.1 Myotis davidii | reverse complement strand
TCTGCTTCTGCTTCTGCTTCTGCTTCTGCTTCTAGAATACCCTTCAATATTTCATTTAATACTGCTTTGTTGGTTTGTTGGTGATTAACTCCTTTAGCTTTTTCTTGTCTGTGAAGCTCTTTATCTTCAATTCTAAATGATAGCTTTTCTGGGTAGAGTAATCTTGGCTGTAGGAGGTCCTTATTATTCATCACTTTGGCTATTTCTTGCCACTCCCTTCTGGCCTGCAAAGTTTCTGTTGAAAAATCAGCTGACAGTTATATGGGCACTCCCTTGTAGAATCTTTTTTTTCTTTATTTTCTTTATTGATTAAGGTATTACATATGTGTTCTTATCCTCCCCCCATTGCCCCTCCCCCACCTCCCCGCTCATGCCCTCACCCACTTGGTGTCTGTGTCCATTGGTTATGCCTATATGCATGCATACAAGTCCTTTGGTTGATCTCTCCCCCTGACCATCCCTCCCCCGCCTTCCCTCTGAGGTTTGATGGTAAAGCAGCAAGAGAAAATATGTACACTTTCAACTCTGATTTTCAAAGTTTATTTATTGCTTTTATTCTTATTTTAAACATTCTATTTCATTAGAGAGAAACCTCTTTATTAAGTTAAAAGTGTTGAAGAGGTCTAAAGAATGTTTATTTTCCAAATTGAAATAATTTTATAGTAATTGATTATTCACTGGGTTCTGAGAAGTTAAAAATTCTTCAAGTAGTAAGGTTGTTTTCCTGAGATAGGTGATAAATAGACAAGCTTCCTTGGCACGGAGAAGTTGAAATAGAAAAAAATAATTATGATTGGAGCTACTCTTTTCCACTTTTAAATACCCTAGTCAGCTTAAATGAATTCTTCCCTCAATGTATTCAGCAAATGTGCGTGTGTCTAAAATTCTGAAAATAAGAAACTTCTCCTAAGATTCTATGAATCAAATGTCTGTTACACTGTTACATGCAGATGTACAGTTACAGTTAAACAACTAAAAATAGGTAACTTACTAGTACAAATGTACTTGTAATCAAATTAAATGTCATCAGATTTAGAGATCTTCAGATTTTTTTCATTTAAGATTTCCACAAATGTCAATTAATGGTGGGTCTTTACTATCTGAGAGAGAACTGAATTCTGAGAACATATTTTAAAAGAGTACAGATAAAATGGTCTGCCTGAACTAAAATAAAATTATATTTAAACTTAGGGAGCATTGGACTAGGAGACAGAAGACTGGAATTTGAGTCTGGCTATGACATGTAGTCTTGTGGTCTTTGTAAAATCCACTCTTTAAACATCAGTGATCTAATGTGGTAACTAGGAATAATAACACTTGCTTTGCCCACTCCTCTGGGTCATGGTGAATATATAGTTAGATGATGAAACATTAGAAAAAATTTAAACATAAAACATTCTATAGATTAATTATATTAAAAATCTAAATTATGAGCTCCATAATTTCCATTCGCTAAAATATCAAAAATAAAATATTAACTCCATTTTAAAGCATGCAAAGTGAAGAGAGAATTGTGGTCCACGCAAATAATGAGATGCTATCTCCTCTTGAAAGCTAACATATCATATTCTATCAGCTTGCTTCAACAGGATGGTCATTACAATCCTTTAGGTAACAACCACTTCATTATTCTTTTTGTTTCTAGTATTTATTTTAGCTGACTTTTTCTCCCTTAAGAAATTTAAAGAGAATAATAGGGACATAGAATAAGCTTCCAGCAGGAAGTTGGAAGGCTTTATAGCTATTAAATCTACTCATTTAAAAATTGAAGGAATCAGAGAAGGGCATGAAGTAAGGAAAGGAGCACTGTGATGGCCTGGGAAGCTTAGAGAACAAAACAGAATGTAGAACACAGACTAGGAAAGGGGTGTTGGCAAGTTGTTTTGCTTTTGCATAAGTTGAAAAAGTAGCTCTTTTTAAAAGTATATATTTTTATTGATTTCAGAGAGGAAGGGAGAGGGAGAGAGAGATAGATACATTAATGATGAGAGAGAATCATTGATCAGCTGCCTCCTGTTGTGCCTCACAATGTGTCCCCACCCAGAATCAAATCACGACCTCCTGGTTCATAGGTTGATGCTCAAACACTGAGCCACACAGGCCAGGCAAAAAAGAAGCCCTTGAAAGCAGCTAAGAAATAAGAAAGGTAATAGTAAAGACTCTACTTCAGAAAACCATGTAAAGATTTGCTTGGTATAGCAGTATTTTGCACGTATCAAAGGAAAAAAATACTGAAGGAAGCATCTTAGATGTCAGAAAAGCAATCTACACATAGATTTTGACATGTCATCAAGAAGCATCTGAATTTGTCTGCTAGATTCATTTGAAAATAAAATGGTAATTGGAAGGAGTCATCAATGGATAATGGGGGAATTTCAAGTTAAAGTGATGGGATGAGCAAGGAGTTTCCTATAGAATAAGAGTGACAGGCTAGGATAAATATTAGGACTAGCACAGAGTTAAGAAATAATGCTTATTCCTGTTCTCTATTGATCTATGTTCATGTCTGACACTAAAACTTACTTAAAATTCACTTTATTCAAAGAACCTCTTCAGAAAAGTCACAGAATCATGATAGCAAAATATTACAAGTAGTTCATCCAGCCAACCACTCTTTGGATCTTTCTCACAGCATTCCAGTCAACAGGATGCCTAGCTTACATGTAAACACCTCCAGGGATGAGATATTCAGTTTCCTGAAGCAACATATGCCGCATGGGGTGAGCTTAGTGTGTTAGAAAAGTCCTCCTTACATTCAACTGGAATCAGTCTCCTCTAACTGCTCCTCACTGGCCCTATTCTACCCTTTTAGGGTCACAAATCTGATGTCTGCCTATTTGTTCAATTCTGTGTTCCTTGCTTTCTCATACTAATGTATTAGACAATTATTTACAAAAACATTATATACTATATGATTATGAATTATCTCTCTATCAGTGGTAACAGAGCCCGCCCCACCAACCCACCCATCGACCCACCACCACCAAGCTCCATGTCTTGGCTTTACCACAGGTTCAAGGCTCTGTGACAATCTCACATCTCTTCCAGTAGAAAGGGAACTTACATTTGATGAACCTTGTGAAATGCCACAAATATGACAGATTATATCATTCAATCCTTTCATCAGCCCTACAAAACAGTACTGTGTTATTGATCCCTTTCAACAGTCATCAGTTTTATCCTTTTACATTCAAGAATGATCATGTCATTACTTTCCGAGGTACTGATTTTCTATGTGTACGCTTGATTTCCCTAATACATATTTTCTTTTAATGTTAATATTTTTATTACATTTAATATTTGCTCTTTTAGAAGTGTTTTCCAATTTTTTCCTTGAATGAGTTGAGACAAATAAAATAGAGATTTCACAGATGGGGCGCTGAAACTCAGAGAGGTTGACTAACTTGACCAAGAGATTATCGGACTCTGGAAAATGGATTCTCCTTAACTGAACTCTTGAGAATCGATTTATAAACCCAAAATCTCATTTCCTATTTTCAATGGAAGATCTATGTGGAAGGATAACGGATGTCCATTCTTGCACAAAGCCCTCCAACACCAACTCACAAATCAAGGCACACATAAGAAGACTGCTTAGAGGCACTAAGAAAAAGAGTCTATGATGCCAAAATGATAATAACATCAACATAAATAGCTTAACCATTCATCATCTTTGTCTAGGTATATTTCAAGCTCAGGGTTTTAAAAAATGCTTATTAAAATTATAGCAGCAGGTCTCTCAGACATTTTTGAAGCCAGACTATTCAGGTTTTATTTTTCAAATTTCTTTTCTCAATGTTACCAACTAGTTACCTGCATTTGCAGGCACAGGACTTCCTCATTTTGTAACCTCAAAAATTATCTTAAAATGAATATACTTTAAGTATGTTTAGGGAGAATATTTAGGGAGATATATTGGTAATATTTTAAAATACCACAAAGATACCACCATATTTTTTCATGGATCGTTTTATGACCTCATCCCTAACCAACTGGGATATGCTTTGTTTGAGGCATGGAGACCTGGACACATCCTGTGAAAAAAAGTGAGATAGTTCCCTTGAAGAAAATGAATGATCACTATATTATGGAAAAATATGTGGGACCAGGGGCACAGGACCCTGGAGAGCAAAACTAGAGAGTGTGTTCAAAGAGACCAGGACTGGGCAGTTAAATAGGCCACAGTCATAAGGCCACAGGCCTGAGGTAGAGAAGCTGATCTGAGAACTTCCATGATTATAAGGTCCAGGGTTGATGAACTCTAAGAGCTCTGATTTCTCTTACAGAACTATAAATTTTCACATTCTGATGTGTAATGCTATTAAGGAATCCTCAAGTCTTCAGGGAAATTTTCTTAAAATGTCATTTCTTACTGTTTTTTGGAGAATTTAAGGGAGATGCAAACTTGGGGTTGCTTGGAAAGAAGAACACCATGAAAATGCATAAGCAACTAGCAGTATTCGCCTCAGAAATTGAACCACCGGGACAACAGGGGAGTGTTTATCCCAATGGTATCTATAAATATTGCTTTGAATTTAAAGTTTGACAGTCTTCATTGAATTTTTCAAATTATGATCATAATAAGGCAAACTCCCAAATGGATATGTTATCAGCTATGTAAAATCAGGAACACATAGTTTTAGAAAGGGAGATAAATATGGCAATTTGTTATACTTACATTGATAAAGCAATGCAACTAATAGAAAATATACTCCTTTTCTTGCCTCATAATTGTGCAAATGAATAATAAATGAGCATAAAAGAGGATTTATAGTCATTTAAAATTCATTATAAAACTAGTGTTTTACATATATTGAGGTTTTTTTATAACACCAAGGTATCTTTTATATTTGAGAATCAGGTTTTTTTAACCTCTCAAAAAACATCAATAAAAAAATCACATTTCTAAAATACGATTCAATGAAACTGATTTAAATTTTTAAAAAAGTTTTTCTACTACTAGATTTCAAAAATTCATAATAATATATTAGCTTATGTTACTCTTTACCCCACAGAAATTAAAATTTTAAGCAAGCTCAATTCAATTACATTTTAAAAGCTAATCAGTGCTTTCAACCCTTTTATCTTTCTTAGTGCCGTGATACAAATACATGTTATTAAGAATATTAAGGTCTTGGAGTTAAAATTCTAAGATGGATACAGATATCTAAGGCTATGAACTCTAATGGGCAAATAATGTCAATTTAATTTTCTATAATTACACTTACTTTCATTTTTGAACCTCCATTCTACCTGATAATAGCAACTTAATCTTTGTCAATTCAGAGTAAAAAAACTAATAATAATTCAGAGTTTCTCAGTCAAGTTGCACTTTTTCTGAGTCAACTTTTATTTGTTGTGTGCAAAATAAACTTGTATCTTCCCTTGAACACAGCCCTTGTGGTTTTGTAAAAGTTTTGAGAAGGCTCATACAATGAGTCTTACATGCACTCCTGCCACCAGCTCCTCTGATTGTCCTTATGCCCAGGTGGTCTCCTGGTTTTGGAATCTGGAGGGACCCAATTTCTTATCCAGTCTCCAATCATGGATCACAGGCAAACTTCTGTATTCTCTCAAGAAATGCAATGCTACCTTTTTTTTTCTTTCACCTTTTTTTTTTTTTTTTTTTTTGGCGGGGATGTGGGGTTGTGGTGGTGGTGGTGATGGCCAGATCTTTCTCAGATATAACTGTGTCCTTCTCTGAGTCACAGGAAATATTCAGTTGCTCTCCAAACCCCTCTGGGACCAAGGGGAATACATTGAGCAATCTCCACCCTCCTCTGACCAGATACAAGGAGGGAAAGCCCTCTGGCATAGGTTGGGCTCTTAGTGTGATTCCCTACAGTGGATGGGTAATTGACTCTTGATTTCTACCAAGATCTGTTTGAGAGTGTGCTCACAGCAGGCTGCATTAGGGTGGGGAGGCTGAGAGTGAGGGCTGAAAAGTGCCAGCCCTCCAGGTATTATCTTCTGTTCCTTAAAAACCATAAATTAATTCACCATATACTCAAGAGTCCCTTGGCACAAGTCCGGGTGAATGGTTAGTTTTCTTCTCTACCTGTGAAAACACCAAGCACCTTTTTAGATAGTCACTGACATCTAAGTTTCCTTTTGCTCAAGACTTGTCTGTCCTATAGTCCCTCCCTGTGAAATTTTTACTTTGTTGAGGGTAGGGCATGACATCATGCACTTCTCTCAAAGTCAAGTTTATGGGGAAAAAATGTTAGCCATAAGTCCTCCAGGGCCATGGATTTTGAAACAAAAACAGAAAGGCATTGCAGTCATTTTACAATGTGAATGTATATCAAATCATCACACTGTACACTTAAAATATATCCTATATAATAATTCTATATAATAAAAGGCTAATATGCAAATAGATTGAACGGCGGAATAACAGGTCTCTATGATGTGTGCTGACCACAGGGGGCGTGTGCAGAACATGGCAGGCATTGGCTGCAGTGGGATGGTGGAAAAGGTGAGCAGGGGCGCCAGACCAAGGTGGGGCACTGGTTGCTGTCACTGAGGCGAGCCTCTGGTGGTTACTAAAAATTCTTTGCTCCCATGTGCCGCAGTCCCACCTGGCGCTCGCACCTACTGCTGGTGCCGGCCCCGCTCTCACCCACAGCCAGTGCTGGAGCTGCCGCTTGCACCCGCTGCTGGTGCCTGGCACCGGTCCTGATCACTTGGTGCCATCAGCAGGTGCAAGTGGCAGCTGCTGGCCCTGATCACCCCTGAGAGCTTTTCCACCTCTCCCTGCCCCTGAGGGGCAATCAGGGCAGCAGCTGTAGCTCGCACCCACTGCTGGCACTGGCCCCAATCACTCCTCCACACAATCAGCGGGTGCAAGCGGGGCCAGTGCCGTCAAAACGTGGGAGTGGTGGCGGTGGGAGCGGGGCTGCTGGCAGAGGGTACTCGGGGCCTGTGGTGGGAGGGGCCAGGCCGGGACACAGAGGATGGGCCAAGACCCGCCCCTGTGCCTACTGCAGACTTGCAGCCCACAGTTCCTTTCAGGGCGCATGAATTCGTGCACTGGGCCCCTAGTAAAATTATATTTGTCATTATCCTAAACAAAGTTGTGGGGAAGGAAAGACATTGAGACTCAAGAAATTTTTCTGTCAAACTTGTCTCTGCCATAAATGTAAAAAATGATTAGATGATTTGAGAATTTATTAGATCATTTGAAAATATTCTGGGGTTTAAAAGACTATCATTTATACAATTAAACATTTAAATTCAGCCAATTTTGTTATCAGATAAACTCTTAGCTTAGTAATCAGCAATTGTATAGATAATTTCCTCTGAATTATAATTTCAACTTAAATGGGATATTTCACATACTTACCTAGAGAAAGTGTGCTCTTGATTGAAAAAGTAAGTCTTTTTGAACTCTTTCTTAGCATAAGTTCTTTGCCAGTATTTAGAAGAAATATTTTTTATGCTAGTGTGGTTTCAACTTAGAAATCAGTTTTATAACACATATTGAAAAAATACTCTATAGAGTCCAATTTTTAGACAATTTTCTTGCAATTTTCAGTTTCTCACAAAAACTTAACTTGCACTTTCATTTGGTTATGTGTTATATCTAGTGTGTTTGTATCACTTATGCTGTTACTCCTATGGGGTTTATTTTATATCAGCCAAACTAACCTACACAGGGAAGAACTGAGCCCAGTTTTTCCCACTTATTAAAGCTGGGAGTTAAGGTTTCTGTCCCATAATATAAAAATTACTTCCCTAGTTATTTTTAGGATGTCAGTCTTACTCATTCTTTAATAAATCAGTAATAACTCTATTTCTCGCTGCTTTTCACACAAATACTCTCCTCCCTGCAAAAACAAAACATACAATTTTGATATAGAGGGGTGGGGAAAAGTAGGTTTACAACTGTTCATAACACAATGATTAATAAGTAATAATAGGAGGATAAACTGTGTTTTATGTACTTGCAATTGTAAACCTACTTTTGCTTACCTTAGTACAGTGATAGCGAACCTATGACACGCATGTCAAAGGTGACAGGTGAACTCATTTTTTTGGTTGATTTTTTCTTTGTTAAATGGCATTTAAATATATAAAATAAATATCAAAAATATAAATCTTTGTTTTACTATGGTTGCAAATATCAAAAAATTTCTATATGTGACATGGCACCAGAGTTAAGTTAGGGTTTTTCAAAATGCTGACACGCCGAGCTCAAAAGGTTCGCATCACTGCCTTAGTATGTCTAAAAAGACACTAAATGACTATGCACCATAAACACTTTCTAGATGAAAATCATTGCTGATAAGAATATCAAATAGGATGATCACTAAAGTAAATAATGCAGCAGCAACTTGAAAATTGAAAATGAGTTTACTCTAATACCCAGCAAACTCATATCTAGGTAAATACTTTTAAAAATACTTAAATATGCGCATAATGGTCACTTACAAGGATAGCATTGCAGCATTATACCAATGGTGAAAATCAGATATAAGCTGAATGACTTTCAACAGAAGAGTGAATAAATCAAATATTAATAGTATGAAGCAGCTAGAAATGAACTTGATATCTATCAACATTAGATCTCAAAAACATAATGTTAAGTGAAAAAAAGCAACCTGTGGTTTCAGTTAATGCATAAAAGGTGAGGCAAATTGAATGCATTTTAAAACACAGAGGACTAGCAATAATATGTTATTTGTGTGCATGTATGCTTATAGGTATAAAATCTAAAAATGGATACACACCCAATTCTTTCTCCAAGCTCTAAAATACTCTCAGCCTGTTTTTAGCCAATATACAGGGTGTCCCCCTAAAATGTGTAGACACTATGTCTTTAGACTCTATTATTGAAAATACAATGTATTTTAATAAACACTGCCTTTATAATTATGCAATGGGTGCATACATTTTCTGGGACACCCTGTAGTTCAAGCATCAAAACCTGTCTGACACATAGTAGGACTCCCTACTTACTGAAAAATGTATTCATAATAGTGATTGCCTGGGAGCTGCTCTAGGAGAGAAATTAAATGGGGAGTAAGAAACAAGAGCATCAACTTTATCTGTAATGTAATATTCATCGTATTTAGAAAGAGAGAGGGAAGGAGGAGGAAGAAAAAGACTTGCAAATAGGGAAACAATTAGCACATTGAAGCTGTTCATTGGTCCGTGGATGTCTTTGACAACTGTCCCTACACCTTTCTTTATTCTTTAGCTTTAAAAAGAATTCAGTCTCACAAACTGCAACCCATATTTTTAAAGCACGTGCCTTAAAATTAATAAGGAATTTTAATGCTAAGCCCTTGCCACTCATAACTCTGTTCCAGTTGTTTCATGTGTATTCATTGTTTTCTTCTTTAAACTGTGAGCAATTTCTGCAGCACTTCCCAACCTTTCAGTTGTCATGTTTCTCTTAATATCCTGATTTAAAAGTCAAAATACTTAGTTGGCTTCTAGCCTCAGTTCCACATGTAAGTAGTAGTTGTGTGACTTTTAGCAAGTTGCTCAATGTGGAACTTTATTTCCCCGTTTGAAAATTAGAGGCATTGCAGATGATCTCCCTTAGACACCCCTCTCACATTTAAGATTTAAGAACTTTATAAGCCATCCCTGCCAGTGTGGTTCAGTGGTTGAGCATCAACCCATGCACCAAGAGGTCCCTGGTTCAATTCCCACTCAAGGGACATGCCCAGGTTGCAGCTCCATCCCCAGGAGGAGGGCATGTAGGAGACAGCCAATTGATGATTTTCATCATTGATGCTCCTAACTCCCTCTCCTTCCTCTCTGAAATAAATTTTTAAAAATATTTTTAAATAACTTTATAAGCCCTATTTTCTTTTAGTTCTAAAATTTGGTATTGATTTTCCCACTAAATTCCTATTACACATGTTTTGTACTTTTACTATAGCAGCAAGCACACTCGCTCCCTACTATGACTACACAGTACATGGAGGGCATGATAAACATCTGCTGTTTTAAGGTGAAACGTTCTTGGCTACAAATTAAAATTTTTGGAAGAATCAAATCTAATGCCTGTTTTTGAAAATTCATAAAGGCTGCCTTAATTCAAGCCACAACATTATGAGAGGTGTTCATTGGATTGTTTGCTTACAGCAAGTCAGTGTTGAGGCATATACTGTTTTGTCTTAATGTTGCAACATATCAATACAACCTGCATAATGCCCACCTCTTCCCCCCTGGGTTTGAGCCATCCTAGATGAAATGGCCTGTAATCCCTGAATCTCTGCCGTCTCCAACATGATCCTTTTGAAGCCACTGCAACGTAGACCTGTTTCTGGGTGACTTTTAAGTTCCATTTCACAGCCCTGCTTGAAAACCCAGTTACTATGGTGACGTGTACCACTGCAGAGAATCGTCTTCTCCACAACAGAAGCTGTACCCTATTCAGTCAAAGTGGTATCTATGGCTTAATGGTTCAGCAAAAAGGCTGACAGATCTATGGTCTCATTTCCGACTGAGAGGTTTTTAATAAGTAGTCTGAGCTCCTGGAATCTGAGAAGACTGAACAGGCTCTGTCTAAATTTAGCAGGCCAATCTTAAAGGACAGTTCCCGGACAGATCAAATACTGTGTAAGTTGGAAAATGCTGAATTGGCATGCCAATAGGTGACTCCTTTTTGAGGCAATGAATAGAGAAATAAACAGACGACCCCCTGGGTCTTTCAAATGAAAAGAAAACTGACACACAGGGAGTAGACACCTCTCCCCCAACGGGATTGTCCTGTCACGAGCCCCAACTCATTCTGGCGCTCACCCAGCTGGACTCCCACTGGCCTCTTACAGCTGTGGCTCTATCTCTCCTCTCTCTATAGATGACAGGAGTGGGAAAAGGGACAGTTCTCTGTCACTGCAGAGATGTGATCTTGGTATTCTGAGAGGCATCTCTGACTGCATTTTTCTTAAATACGTATTATTTTACATAAGGATTAGATTCAGAAATAGCATATGTCATGGGTTAGGATTGCAGTTGACTTATTGCATTAATACCCTCTTTGTCCTATTTATATGACAAACTACATCCTCAGTTCTGAACAATTGCCTGGAAATGGAATTTTGAAAAAAAAATGTTATATTAGATAACTTTGTAAACTGATACAACATGAATGCCTCAAAGGACAGAAACTGCTTTCTTCCATCTTTCTATGCATCCAGCCATCTGCACATGTCTGACTAGTGTGACAAGCACATGGTGTTTAACAGTGTTTGGGGGTGAATAAGATAAGTGGATAAGACATAAATTTAATCCTAAGTCTTCTTATATGGGAAACATTTTCAGACACGTACCATCTATTTATCACAGTTTTTCAGGAGATATTCTTCTGAAGCCTAAGTAAAACTACTGGTAAACCCCCTCTCCCCGTGTGCTGGTACCAACAAGTAAGAAATAAGAAAGCTATGTGTTCATAAAATGAGCCAATAAAAATTACTATTGTAACCACAGACTGCAGATTAATAGGGTCGAGGTCTGTAAATAAGAGCATCTGATGACATAAGCATTAACATCTTAAATTAATATCTGAGCTGAGATAACTACACAGCTTGAGGCAAAATGCAGGCCATGGGCAATTCTCTAGTGTGCAATATTGGCAATAAGGCCTGAATCAGCATATACTTTTATCATTAGATGATATTTCTACCTCGGAGACTGGTTTTAATTGTGATCTCTATTTATAATTACTAATCAAAATGCTATGACCAAAAAAAACTCCTTTTAATTATATGGCACTATACATTTTTTAATTTGATAAAAGATTTTGTATGTGTTTTCCCCAAAGTTGACCCCATATCCTCAGTCAGCCATGAGTACATATTTACTTGAAACCCTTCTTAGGTTGCTAAATTGTAAATAACTTCAGATCAAAATGCTGAGAAACTCATTATCTAACTAAACTGTTTTCCCAGCTCACCTAGAAATAATAACAGCTTCTTTAAATCCAACTTGAAAAGAATCTTTCTGAACATACAATGTATTAATTGTATAGTTTTCAATCAAAACATTTTGCAAAGCGTATTAGAAACAGTTTTAAAGCATCCAATTGATTTCCTTTCTCTCCTTAGCTTTCAAAAAAAACCCCACAAATCTAATTTTCTTTCTTTCTTCACTCTGCTGTTTCATAAATATAAGTCCTCTTAAATTTACTGTCCTAGCCTGGCCAGTGTGGCTCAGTGGTTGAGCATAGACCCTTGAACCAGGAAGTCACGGATCTATTCCCACTCAGGGAACATGCCCGGGTTATGGGCTGGATCGCCAGCGAGGGCATATGTCGGGGTTGTAGGATTGATCCCCAGTGTGGGGCATGCAGAAGGCAGCCGATCAATGATTCCCTCTCAAAGTCAATGTTTCTGTCTCTCTCTACTTCTCTCTTCCTCTATGAAATCAATAAAATATATATATGTACATATTTTAATTTACTGTCTCAGAGTTCAACAACCATATTCCCCCTCTGCCATACTAATAATTTCACATCTTTTCAACTACAATGCTACAGGTGTGACTCCCCAAATGTGCATTCTAATGTCATATAGTCTTGTAACTCCAGACCTGCCAGTTAGAAATCTTTATTAAAATAACATATCTAAACAATATGTATCAGTTTCTCTGTTCTTTGCCCCAAATAACCTCCTCTTAATATCACCTTGTATTATCTAGTTACTACAGTGCCAAATCTCAGGATCATTGTTAATTTCTTCCCCTCCTTAACCTCCACGTAAAACAACTTCCATCTATAAGTTATGTCTGCAGTCTCCTATTTCTTTCTCCCTGATCATTCCTGGCCCTGCTTTCTTAGTTCAAATTCTCATTACTTTCCATGTACATTATGACTAGAACTGCCTTACTGCTCACTGGATTTCTTGCTCTAATTAGCTAAGCCAACACCACCTAAAGTAACTCAGGTACATAATATATAACACTAGAGGCCTGGCGCATGAAAATTCATGCACTTGGCGGGGGCGGGGGGAGGGGGCGGGGCTCAGCCTGCCGGGAGCCCTCATGGGATGTCCTTGGGAGTGGGCCTAAGCCTCAGTCTGGCCTCCCTCTGTGGAAGGTGACCGGCAGGCTGATCAGGAGATGGTGCAGGCAGCGAGCAGACAGCCCCACCCCACATTGCACCACTGCCACCAGTGGCCTCCCTCTGTGAGAGGCGACCCTGCTGGGTTGATCTGGGGACAGCAAGTGGCCAGTCCTGCCCTGAATCACCTGGCCACTGCCACGGGAGGTCATTGGGTGGGCAATCAGAGGATGGCGCCGGCTCCCATCACCCCGGCACTGGTCACCACTGCCCCCCCACCCCTACCCCATAGCTATCCCCTCCCTCTGCCTGCTAGCGTTCGCCTTGACTGGCCTGGCACCACCTGTTCTCTGGCCCTGCCAGTCCTTCCGCCATTCAGTTGATTTGCATATTACACTTTTATTATATAGGATTATACAAAGAATGGAATTTTTAAATCATTCCATTTGTTATAAGTTTGCGCACGTGTGTGTGTGTGTGTGTGTGTATCTCTAGTTATATCATTGGACTATTTAAAGTTTTCGTCATTTGATCTAATAACTGGAACTCTCAGACACTGATGGTAGGAATGTAAAATGGAACAATCATTTTATACAACTTTTTTGTTGGTTTCTTATAAAGTCAAATGTGCACCTACCAGGTGTCTCAGCTGTTCTAATCCTGGGTATTAGTGCAAAAGAAAGGATTTAAGTCCTTTCGATAATCACCCTGACGCATTAGATTAACCAGTTTTTAAACCAGTATTTGTCAACATCTAACAATGATGCACAAGTGTGCTTTTGTGATGTATCTTTGGCTTCTTAAACTAAGCATTTTAAAGTTCTTGGGAGAAACAACTTCTCAGAGAATGGTATAATTAGGGAAAACAGGTCACATCGTCACAAATTAAGTTAAAGAAACAGGGAGGAAAATAGTGTCAACTTCATTATTTCTCCTCAAAGAAATTGAACTTGTCTTCCATTTTATTAGAAGACTTGATATGTGTGAGTTTACTCACCCGCTCATTGATGTGACCAATTGCATTTACAGTAGACAAAACTAATGAATACAGGGGAAAGGTGACAGTTGGGAAGTAGAAAACAGGGCTTCTTAGTCATTAAACCTGTATAGACTATGTCAAGCTCCCTTCCCTGAATACCTCAGAGCGCTTTACAACCATCATCTATTAAATCCGCCTGACACTGATGCAAGGCAAGAAGAATAATATCACCACCTCCTTTTTGGAGTTTGGGGAAAAATACCTCTGCCAGTTAAAAAGAGTGAGCTAAGAGCGGGGAACAACACAGAGCATTTTTCCAAGACCATGGCCTCTGAAACTCAGACGTCTAAAAGTGGCCCAATTAGGTGATTTCCATTAGGCCAATTATATAGGAGAAGGGGAAGGGAGTTAGCTAGCTATTTACCCAACTTCTCATTTTTCCAAGTGTCATATAACACCGTATCTTTCTTTGTATCCCCAAATATGTGGCACCTGGTAGGTATTCCATTTTTCATCCTTGCCTGAGAGTATTTTTCCATTATTTTTAGAGAAGGGAGGGAACTAGGGAGAGAGGGAAGGAGGGAGGGAGGGAGAGGGGAGGGGAGAGAGAGGGGGGGTGTTTACACATTGATTGGTTGCCTCTCGCTTGAGAAAGAGCCTACAATCAAGGTATGCACCCTTAACTAGAATCAAGCTCTGGACCCCTCAGTCTGTAGGCTGACACTCTATCCACTGAGCCAAACTGGCTAGGGCTATAACAATTATATTGAAGTATACACGACAGATTATAAAATTCACCCATTTAAAATATACAGAATAATTGTTAGTAAATTTATATCCTGACGTAACTATCATTGAATTTCAGATGTGGAACATTTCTATCATTCTCAAAAGTCCCATCACATTGGCACTCAGTTCCCATCCCCTCCCCTCTTCCCAGGCAAACACTGATATGCTTTCTGTCCTTACAGTATTACACTTTCTAGAGATGTTATATAAGTTGGATGATGACTTACATATTATTTTGCGTCTGGATTTTTTCACTTAGTATGTTTTTTAATCTATGCTTTTTCATGTACTGATTTTTTGCATGCAATAAGTAGTATTTGTTTATTGCTTCACCAGGTGATGACATTGGATTGCTTTTTTTGTCTATTATGAATGCTGTTTCTATAAGCATTTGAATTTTGAGTCTCATGGACATACTTTTTATTTCTCCAGGATAAATATCCAGGAATTAAATTACTAGATCAAATGATAATTATATGTTTAACATTTTATGAAACTGCCAAACTGTTTTCCAAAGCAAGTGTACCATTTTGCATTATCACAAGCAATGCATGAAGGTTCCAATTTCTATGCATTTTCTCCAACTCTTAGTATTTTCACAATTTTTATTATAATCATTTTAGTGCATGTAGAGTTGTATCTCTGTGTGTATGTATTTTATTGGTAGCTTTATGGAGGTAAGATACAATAAACTGAACATATATAAAGTATATAATTTGTTAAGTTTTGACATAGGTATATAACCATGAAATAATCACTACAATACGATAATGAAGATATTCATTATAAACAAAAGTTTCATTTTGCCCCTTGGTAATTCCTCCCTCCGGCACTGATATCCCTACTTCATGCCCAGGAAACCACTGATCTGTTTTCTGTTACTGCAAATTAGTTGCATTTTTATGATTTTATATTAAAAAATTAAATCATACAATGCTGTCTCCAAAACCCTCGGTAAAGTCTGCTGCTTACATGTCTCTTGAAAGTGTCTTGTTTGTTCTTTTCAAATTAAATGAATGAGGGATTAACTCCTATATTTGACATAATGCCTAACAGAGAAACAAACAACCAGAAGTCATAGAAGAAAACAAGGATTCAGTGGAGGCAGATAACCAGAGCCAAACTGAGCATGAGACTGTTTTTCCTGCCCTTAGTAAATTTCAGGAATCTTGGGAAAGCACAGAAATTTCTACACAAAAGGATAAGGTGATCCAGTTGAAATGTGAACTGCATATAGATTTTTCACTAGGCAGCATCTTATTTTCACTGAAAAGAAGTGTTTACTTCTATTAGCAGCATAAAAAGCAATTATAATCATTAATCTCCCCATGGTTCTACTTCTCAGCAGTCCTAATGTACATTATTTCCATTTTCCCTCATTTTCAGATGCTGCCTTCTACTAACTAACCTCTCATCACAGACATTTATAGCTACCAGATGGTGG
>NW_006285049.1:7058707-7096447 GCF_000327345.1 Myotis davidii | reverse complement strand
CTAATTTTATTTTTAATATATGAATATAGGTTATAAATTATTCTAGACTATATGGCAGAGTTCACTCAATTTAGGAAAGGCAGCACAGATGTATCAGTGTAACAAAAGAGATATTAGAATAAAAATACCAATTGGCCAGGCTAAAGTTAGTTTTACATTTTGTTTTCCGCACCTCCCTTCACTTTCATATTGGTAGAAAAACCAAGAATGTTGGAAATAAAGTAGGGTTGTTAACCATGCTGGCTGTCACGAGAGACTGAGCCTTGACTTCTGAAAATAACATTCAATGACACATTTTAAGAAAGATGGTTAAGTACTTAACATACCAGAATGAGTAACTTTGGCTATGGAGTTGTGTGGGCTTTCCTTAGGGAAAGCTTTATGGAAACGGTGACATTTGCATTGCATCATGAAGGAAGAGTAAAAGTTTGTCAGACAAATAAGGAGAACAACTTTCCATGAAGAGAAAACACTGCATCCAAAGAGTCATAAAAAATGAAAGAGCTAAGTGTGTTTTGTGTATCGTGAAAAGTCCAAAAATTATGTAACATGAGGAGAGGTTATGAAGGCAAGTTGTTGAAGGAACTATTCAAAGATGATGGTCCTATTAAATCCCTTTTAGAAAGTCCAGTCAATGATTTTGTGTCTGGAATTTCTCCAAACCACAGTCTAATTGTCAGCCACAGATAATTGTTCTAGGACCCAGGAAAGCCCAGACATTTAGTAGCTCCCTCTCTCAGACTGCCCTTTGTATATAGACCATTTGCCTGGTCTGATGACTCAGCCTCCATGCTGATTTCTCTCTGGAACTTGACTTAAGGTACATCCCTTCTGGTTCTATTGACCATGATCTTTAAAAAGAACTTTGTGACCTCCTTGTTCATCTACAACACACACACACACACACACACACACACACACACACACACACACCTGCCTCGTGTTATATAGCAATTACCTGCTAAGTCTCTACTTCTTCTAGCCTTCCTCATCAGAAAGTGTGATCAAGCAATTAGCAATGAAAAGTCAAAGGATTATTTCAAGCAAAGGAAAAATGTGTTAAGAGTTACTCAGAGCATTAACACTGGTTATTTTTTCTTATTGAATATAAAAGCAATAGTCATTTAAAAGTTTGGAGTTCAAAGAAAGCCGGATAATGAAACTTTAGCAAATTTTCTCAAGTGATAAGACTTTGAGTGGAAAGTGTTTACAAATTAATGAGGGTATAGAAACCACTCAAACACCATAAAAATAGTAAACTGTTCAGATTTTTTTAGAATTAAGTATTTGCTTATTTCCATCTCCCCCACTGCGCCTCCCTCAACTCCATCGTGTGAATTTCATTATCCAAAATAACATGGGAAGCTGAGAACAAGAGACAGAGAAGGGAGAGTGTCATGTAAGATAACAAACATGAGTACTGATTATTGAACTGCAATGCAAAATAATATTAAAATTTAAATCCCCAAAGCATGAACTTAGAGAGATTTGCATGATATCAAGAAGTCATTTATTATTAGTTTTTCTGCACCTATAGATAAATGAAGCCAAGAAAATCTCCATTTTCCCAGCTGCAAATTTTCTGACTAGGGTGGAATATTAAGCTATTGAGTTGAAGAGTGTTGTCCGCTTTAACTACGAGTGTTGAATATAACATGAGTAATCAGCTTGAAATAGTATTCTTAGGCCCCTTTCATTGTAATCAGCATGTCATTGTTACAATATTGTGGTACCCAAATAAAGTAGAGTCCCCTCATTCTTAATTTTTGAATAAGTGTTTAAGGACTAAATTATAATAATTTTCAAATGCATAAAGGACAGTCTTGTACGATTGCATCTTTCTCCTAAAAATGATAAGAAATTCACTAATGAGTCCATTAGACGAAGTCCATTAAAGGCGACAGGACAAAGATCTCTTGGAGACCTCATCAAGCGGAGACAATATGCAAGATTAATTCAGTGTCCATACAGCTTCCCTTGTGTGCTGACAGGAAATGAGGTTTGAGTGACAACTTTATTTAGCGAGTCAAAGACTGCTGAAAATTTTATGAAATGGTGCAACTCACATGCAAAAATGAGCAGAGTTTGATTAGGAGAGTTTGATGTGATACCGTGAAAAATGTGAATAATTCTCATTTCTACCAGTTAATAAAAGGCATGAAATATAAATTAGTTGTAAGCTTGATCTGCATGGAGTTGACTTTGTGTTTGCAATAGTAACCTTATCACAATACATTTATTAATAGTGATCTCATTTATTGTCTTATCTTCTTTTATACTCAACTCATTTGAAATCATCATGGTTCCTATTAGTTAGGCTTCATTTAAAACTATCATTGATTGTTTAGACATCCATCCTTAGAAATTTATTTGTAACTGCAATTTTTAGGGCTTAGAGATTTTGCTTCACTCAAGAACAAGTTTTTACATTAAGAAAATAAGCCTCATATACACACACATACAAAGAAAGGATTACCTATACTTGGACAACTCAGAAGATCAAATTTTAAATGTTTACATAGGTTGTGGAAATATTCCCATATAAAAAAGCTTGAAACTCTGACCTAAAGCCCAATGGAAATAATAATGCACATGTGTAATTTTTATGATAAAGATACAGAACTTATACTGTGTCATTTTATTATATCTTATGAAAGAAAGTATATTTTTAATTGAAAATGTAGCCTGACTTATTCAAACATGTCTATTGAAATTATGACAACAAAGTTCAATGTTCACAGAATCATAAACATAAAAGTCACTAAATGTTGTACATTTTTGAATGTCTTGCCAATAGATAAATTCAACAGATATTTGTGTATGTCTAAGGATGTTTTGACAAAATAATTATCCTTCTATAACCATTTCTAAGTTGTCCATATGCTAAGCAAAACAGTCCTATTTTTTAAAAAAAAAATGTGGCTGGAAAATTCAGTATATGATGATTTCTATTATTTGTGTGTGTGTGTGTGTGTGTGTGTGTGTGTGTGTGTGTGTTTCAAAAGGACAGGCTTAGTATTAGGTTTATTTGGAGGCATTTCAAGTTCTTTGACTATGAGCAACCTATGCCTGTGATATACTAACATGACTCAGGACATAGCCCTAGATGCATAGGCCTGGAAATCAAATGAGATCACTTTCACAGGAGTTCCTCTGACCCCCACCCCAACACCCCTTATGTAACCACCAGGAAGTTGACATTGGGCCAGTTGTCCAAGGAGTGCCCCACAGTTCAGATGGGTTCAATTGTTTCCTGTGATTCCGTTTTATTGGTTCCTATGGTCCCTGCGCTTTCGTAGATAGGTGGTGAATCCAAGTTAAATATGTTTTCTAAGGAATGCTGCGTCCTTCATATTACATCACATCAGGAGGCCCATGAAGTTTGGTTTTTCCACTAAGTCTGATCCCTGGGTTAAGGTGGTGACACTTGGATCTCTCTATTATCAAGACAAGTGCCTCCCTTTGTGGTTAGTAAACCACATATAGGGTGATGCTTTGGCATCGTATGAAATTTTTTACCTAATGGTTGAGCATCAAGTGATAATACTTGCTTGAGTCAAATATTTTATTAGTGGCTAAAACTATTTTTAATGACATTATTCCTTCTGTATTTTAGCTGCCATTCTGCTGTAAAGTTCCTGGGAGAACTTCAGCTGGAGCTATTAGCTTTTTCTGAACTATCATCCTAGCAAAAAGGTAGGATAAATGCTCAATTCTTCCCTTTTAATTACCAACTTCCAAGATAAGCAGTTGATTTAATAGTCCTTGCCAATGATGATAAATGAGGGTCTAGTCTTCTGTTTTATTGTTGTTGTTAGCCTCAATATAGCTCACTACTGTTTACATATTCAATAACGTTCAGTTAATTGCATTATTTATGATGCTCAAATTTGGTCAGCTGGAATCCTATCAAGTTGGTTCCCACAGCCTTTTGATATGGTCTCTATGATTACTTTCTGGCACAAAATATTCTATACTTTGAAACAGCTATTTTCCAAAATTTTTTTAGTATGAAAGGTATTTAGAAACCACAGTTTTTATACCAAGGGTTTCATTGTTCCTGGGGTATCAGTGATTCTCAGATTTCTCAATGGACAGACCAGAAAATATATCTTAACATCATGTGCTCATATTGAAATTTCCCATTCCCATTTAACAATTCAGAGTTTTTACTTCATTTATTTCATTTTATACGGATATCTCTTTTCTCTTATACATAAAATTTTGTTTTCTACTAACCTTAATACTTTATTCTTGCTCTACCTTACAACATAAAAAAAACTTGTTTCAAAATAACTGTACCAACATTATTAATATTACAAGTAAACTACTGACTAGAGTTGTATGTGGATTTTTTTTCCTTAGAATATACGCTAGTAAGTGTACATGGAGTTCTAAAGTCATTTGAAATAATTCTCTTCTCTGTGTGGTTGTTTCCCATTGGGCATAATGTTCATTTGGGGGGTCTGCGTTCACACTTTGAAGCTTGCTGTAGCTAAAGCTGCATTGTGCTCCACAGAGGACTCACACCATAGCTTGCTCAACCACAGCCCAATGAATGTACATTTGTGTTGTTTCTGATCTTTTGTTATTATCAACAACTTGCCTTTAACTCAAATACCACAACGCATCTAGGATATTATTACCTCTATTTTAATATTATAGACCTGAAGTTCAGAGAAATTGATTAATTTCCCCAAGTTTACATAGCTGTTGAAAGCCTAAAACTTGCTATTAATTTCTAAGTACAATGCCTCATGGACATCCCCATCAACACATTCATTGATCATTTTCCGCCATCCATTGCTTGCAGGAATCTTTGTGAAAATGAACAAACAAACAAAAGAAAGAAAAGAAGCCAGTCTCCACATGCATGTTTAGATCCAAATGGATATGTGCCCAGGGCCTGGGCTGGAGGGGTATTCTCTAACACCTACAGCCAGAACCAGCTGAACATCTGCTCCTACCTTGCCATCTCCTAATACATACGATAATTCACTACACACCCACACTTTTACTTAATCAAAATGCTCCATCTAACTGCCACAGAAATGAGGTGTAATGCACAAACCCTTTGTGAGAACAGATAAAGATCATATTTGCTTTGGTGTAAGTGTACAGAGCTACATTGAAATAATCTTATTATATTTTTTCCTTTATTCAACAGTGTGGGGGGTCCACCAAGATATTTGATTTGAGTCTCAGTGCAACATATGAAAAGACAGCAATATGAGCAATAACCTAGTGCATGAACCGTTTTCATATGCCAGAAACTAGCGAGGACTTTGAAATGGCCACTAAGATGTCATTGTTTCAAACACAACACAAAGGCCCACCACACTATAGGTGAGTGACTCAGCTTCCTGCAGGGGTGCGCCCCCGGCGGCTTGCTGGATGCTTTCTGCAGGTCCTTCCCATCGAGGCATTGTGGGTAGGAGTAGGGCTAGTGAGCTGATTGTCCCTCCACAGATAGAAAAAAAATAGAAACTCTTCTTTGTTTAGATTTATATTTAATTTTCATCAAGCTCGCTTTGTCCTTAGAAGTATGTATATTACAAAGTGTCACCTCTGGGACCCATGATGGCAATCCATCTCTTTTCCCCACATCTAAAGCTAGAATTGGCAGCATTCTCCTTATTCCATGAACTACTTTTAAATGACATGCAGGAGAAGAAAGACATTGTAGTTAAATATATAAAAATAAATTTTCTTGGCTTACTGGGATAGCAAACAAATATCTATGAGTAATGCCCCTATATTGCCAGCTAGCAGGGCACTTAATAAAACCCAAACAACTGTCACACACAGGTTATAAGGTCATTTCTCACATATACGATAAACTAGAAATCTATCCAAAGGATAGAATCAGGGAGAATGTTATGAAGTTTGCTGGAAAATAAAAAATGAGTTTCACATGTTATTTCATTTCCCAAGGGCACTTTGATAAGCATACACACATATTGTCAATGCATACTGGGACACCAGTGCATGTGGGGGACACAGAAACAAGCAAGTTCAAAGCCATAAATGTCATTTAATAACAAATTAAACATTTGCCACAGGTGACAGGAAAACAAATAAGTAAAATAAAGCTGTGTGGGGTTTTTTGGCTGCCAACAATGTGGAGAAAGACAGAAATGTAAACTATGGAGACACTGTCCTTCAGGAAAGTAATGGTAAGGTTTCTATTTATAACCTTTCTACTTAAAATAGTCACATAGGCTTGTACCTGTCAATGTTCCCTGAATAAATGAATGAATGAATGCACGGAAATAAATACTGTAGGAAAATGATTTTATATGGGTTGTGGAGAAGAGGTGGGAATTCATGGCCATGCTTTCAGAATGGTTTAAGAAACAACAATGAAGTCTTAACACAAAAGAAACTATTAGTTTTTAACACTTTCCCATACTGTGCACAACTGAACAACAGGAAGAATTTAGCTTAGTGGTGGTTAAACTTCAGAGTGTGTTAAGATACACCCGGGGTGCCTGTTTAAAGCGTAGACTCTGATGTTGACCCAGGAATCCATATCTAAATGTCCCAGCTCTGGCAGGCGTGGCTCATTTGAGTGTTGACTTATGAACCAGGAGGTCACAGTTTGATTCCTTGTGTGGGTACATGCCTGGGTTGCCCAGAGATACAAGTGTGGGGTGGACAGGGGGCAGCCAATCAATAATTCTCTCTCATCACTGATGTTTCTCTCTCTCTCTCTCTCTCTCTCTCTCTCTCTCTCTCTCTCTCTCTCTCTCTCTCTCTCTCTCTCTCTCTCTCTCTCTCTCTCTCTCTCTCTCTCTCTCTCTCTCTCTCTCTCTCTCCTTTCTCCATCTTCCTTCCTCTCTGAAATCAATAAAAATATAAATATTTTTTAAATGTCCAGGTGATTCTGAGACAATGTTCCCAAGATAGTATTTTTAGAAACTGTTCTATAGCAAATGGCGGGCCTGAAGAAAGGTTTGGTTTTCCTGTCCTCTTTCCTCTGTGGGTTTACTTTGATAGCAGTTTTTTGGGGGGGGGAGTTAATTTTTTTGTAAGTCTGCATGACAACTCACTGTCCCAATATCATAGCCGAATTCAGCCTTCTTATAGGAAAATATTATTTCTTAAGCTCAGAATTTATATTTGGTTTATATTTTAAATTTGAATCATTCCCACAAAAGCCACCTTTTAAGTAGGAAACTTGTGTTTCAATTGTGTGGTAATTAAATGAAATTTGTAGGGTAGGGAAGGCAGAGAGGGTGGGGAGTAGAAAGATGCATTAAGGTTTTTCTTCAGATAGAGAAAGGCCCTGTAAAAAGGCTGCAAATTTATTAAACTTTATTTTAAAGTTATAAAAACAATAAAATGTGCCCTAGCTGGTTTGGCTCAGTGGATAGAGCATTGGCCTGCGGACTGAAGGATCCCAGGTTCGATTCAGGCCAAGGGCCCATGCCTGGGGTGCGGGTTCGATCCCCAGTAGGGGACCTGCTGGAGGCAGCCGATCAATGATTCTCATCATTGATGTTTCTCTCTCTCTCCTCCTCTCCCTTTCTCTCTGAAATCAACAAAGAAATATTAAAAAAAGAAAAGAAAATGTAAAAAGTATTCTCTTTGTATTAAAAAAACAAATGAAATGTAATTAAATTATATATTAGGGTTATCAGAAAGAATACAAATAGTCAGTTAATTGTGAATTTCAAATAAACAACGAATACTTTTTTAGTATTCATATAACATTACCTGGGCGTCCTGTGTTTTGATTTGTTAAATTTGGTAACTCTAATATCTTCCATGTAAGAATAGTGTTAGAATTACTGTTCTGGGTGCCATAGAGTGAAGGGTATGGGTTATGGAACTTTGAGGGGATCATTGACATAATTAAAGTCTGACTCCCACCTAAAGGAAGCCTTGCAAGATATTTCCTGTGACCTGGGAACTGCCATTTATATCAAACATCTGAGAAATTTCCCCAAAGACCATTTAACTTGATCAATATGACAATTCTCTACCAGCATGATCCTTTTAATGCCCCCACAGACCTTTTTAATGAAAGATTGCAGAGGGCGATTCAGTGCACATAACCACACTCATTTTCTGAATGTATATAATTATCTAATCACAATGTTGCACATGTCATCTTTCTCCTCTTTCCCATAGAAAACTCATATGTGCCCTTCTGCTTTAAACATTCTTGAGTTCTGAGTGTTTTTTGTGTGTCTCTGGTTTTCTCAAAGCATTCTATTTACTTTTTTACAACAAGAATTAGTCATGAGGATGTAAGCACAGCACAGGGAATACAGTCAATAATATTGTAATAACTGTGTGTGGTGCCAGGTGGGTACTTGAAATATCAGGGGGACCACTTTGTAAAGTATATAACTGTCTAACCACTATGCTGTACAACTGAAACTAATACAAAATAATATTGAATGTCAACTGTAATTGAAAAAGTTTTTTAAAAAAATTTTTTCAATTCAGCACTACTGACATTTTGGGCCAGATAATTCTTTGTTGTTAGGAGCTGTATGGTAGGATGTTTGGCAGCATCTCTGGCCTCTACCAACTAGATAGCAGAGGCACACCTAAACCGGAGGACATGCTTACAGAGAGTACAGAGAAAGAGCGAGAGAAAAACTTTGATGTGAGAGAGAAATGTCAATATTGCTTTCCACACATGCTCCAACTGGAGATCAAACCTGTAACCCAAGGATGTGCCCTAACCAGGAATTGAACCAGCAACCTTTGGGTGCACAGGAGGATGTTCAATCAACTGAGCCACTCCAGCCAGGCTCTATATATTTCTGTGCATTAATTTTGCTCTTTTGTTTTCTAATATTGTGAATTATACTGATGTTTTTTTTCCTGCTAAACTGAACTTGCATTCTTTTAATAAACACAATTTGGTCATGATGTACTTTTTTTAAGGCTTAATATAATATTTTACTTTATTATAATACCCTATAACCTCCCTCTTCTTATTATAGATATATCACAATACAGAATATTGGGAAATATTTCAAAATGTAAAAAAGAAACAATTTTTACCCATTCTTACAACTGAGAAATAAGATCTGTTGTATCATGAGTGTATGTCTGTAAGAGTGAACACACATCACACATTTGTGCATATTTAGTTGATAATACGCAACATATTCCATTGTGAAACTTATTTTCCCTTTGCATATCACATTTCCCTTGGCAAAGTGCTCTTTTATATTGTCAACTAGAGGCCCGGTGCACGGATTTGAGCACTGGTGGGGTCCCTCGGCCTGGCCTGCAGCTCTTGGAAATCCCCCGAGAGGTCCTAGATTACGAGAGAGTGCAGGCCAGGCTGAGGGACCACACCGGTGCACAATGAGGGCCAGGAAGGGACTGCGAGAAGGCTCCAGGGCATGTCCAGCCTGTCTCACCAAGTCCTGATTGCCGGAACCTCAGCAGCAAGCTAAACTACCGGTTAAACTGTCTGCCCCCTGGTGGTCAATATGCACCATAGCTACTGATCAAACGGTCGAATGGTCGAACAGTCACTTAGGCTTTTATATATATAGATACCAAATGGTATAAGGGTTGCATAGTATTCTAACCTGTGTACTTAATTGACTTGATTAATTGACTAATTTTTTCTAATTAAATACAGTATATCCTCACATAACATCGTCAGTAGTTTCTGCACTTTTAAGCAAAATGGCATACAATGAAACCAATTTACCATAAGCTAACTGATATAAACAAGAATTAAATTACTATGGCATCTCATCAACTTTATAATGAAATGTTATTCAAGTGCCTGCTATATATCAATTGCTTCCAGTTTTTCATTAAGGCACGCATCACTGTGACCAAAATCCTTTCATCTATATTTTTGTGTTTTTTCTGATTACTTTTCCATTATTAATTTGAATGTCTTTGTTTATACTAAAATATCAACCTTTCTCTTCTAATGTAGACCTAGTTTCAATCTACATGTGGCTCAGAATTTTTACATCTAGGTTTATTGAAAACATTGGCCTGTAATTTTCTTTCTTATTATGTCCTTGTTAGGTTTTAATATCACAAACATGTTACTCTCATAAAAGAATTGGAAATTACTCTTTCTTCCATTCTCTGGAAGAATTTGTGTAATATTTGTGTCATTCTTTAATGCATATTAAAATTAGTCATTGAAACAATCCAGCCAGAACCAAATTTTTAATTATGTGTCTTTTAATTTTCTATTTTCTCTTGTGCTAATTGTAGTAAGTTGCATTCTTTTAGGAGTTTGTCTTTTTCACTTAAATTATATAATTTATTGACATAAAGTTCATAATATGCAATTAGAATATTGATAATTTTGTGATATATTTAGTAATGACAAAAATTTATTTTTATTCCTGTTATTATTTCTTCCATCACTATTCTTTACTTGATTGGTATAGCAGAGGGTTATAAATTGGATTAGTTTCTTAAAAGAACCAACTTTGAGTTTTATTGGTCCTCTCTTTTGGATGTGTTATCTAATCTAATAATTTCTGCTTTTATCTTTTTTTTCCTTTTTTCTACTTCTTTGGATATAATTTGATTTCTTTTCCTAATTTCTTGCTATAAATATTCTGCTCATTAACTGTTAGTCTCTTTTTTATTCTATATTTTGGGATATGCATTTTTCTTTAAGAAGTTTTAATAAAATACAGTATATCCTCACATAACATCGTATTATTTTCTTTTTTATTTAGTTCAAAATGTCATTGTATTTCTTATCTTACAAAAATGTAAAGTTTCAATTTTCTTTTGTTATTTGTTTCTAGTTTAATATCATGGTGGTCAGAAAACATAACTCTCTATGATATTAAGTTTAAGTGTATTGAAATGTGATTTATGGCTCAAATTATAAGCATATATTTTATAAATGTTCTATGTATACTTACTTTAAAAGATTGTGAAATCTCCACATTTTTTGAGCATTGTTCTATGTATGTCATGTTTTCTAATAATCTTATTCAGATATTGACTATCTTTGCTAATTTGCCATCTGATTGTTTTACCACTTAATGCGAGAAGTTTCCTGCATATTTAGTATTTTCTTTGCTTTTTCTTCCTCTACCACTCCAATCCTCCATCTAAAATTATTTTTCTTCTGCCTGAGGAACACTTTTTGTTACTTTCTTTAGTGTATATCTGCTGTCAAATAATTACTCTTTTTTTATTTGTCTAAAAATGTCTGTTTTGTCTTCTTTTTTGGAATGGTTTTTGTTCATTTTCTTCCTTATCTGTTTGTTTGGTTGGTTGATTGGGTTTTGGTTTGGGGTTGTTGTTTTGTGGGTTTTTTGCATGTAGAATTCTTTCAGCACTTACAGTCATCACTTCATTATTTTCTGCTTTCCATTGGTTCTACTGAACAAATAATTATTAACTTAAGTGTTACTCCACTAAAGGCAATCTGTTGTTTTGTGTTATCTAAGCTTTTGAGATTTTTGTATTTGTCAGTTTAGAGAAAACTGACATCTTTTTAAAATTGTTTTTGTCTAATTGCTCCTCCCCTCCCCTGCTGGGTCTCTAGTCACAGGTACATTAGACCTTACCACTCTCTATGTCTTTTCATCTTTCGGTATTTTCAATCCTCCTATTTCTCATTACTTTATTATTGATATCCTCTGACCTAACTTTCTGTTCAATAAATCTCAGTTGTATCTAATGTGCTATTGCTATCATCTTTGTGTTCTTAATTTTGACTATTATACTAGTACTTTGTAGGATTTGAATTGGCATTAATTTTTTCCCAGCCACAATTTTAAATTCTCTGACAAAATACTCATTTGTGTATTTTTTCAATTTAAAGTCTGTGACTAATAACTTTATCCCTCCAATATCTGAAACCTGCCATAGCCCCTCTCTATTGTTAGTTATTTCTACTGTGTTTGTTCATGTGACACTGTCACCTATAGCCCTTATTTTTTTATTGTATGCCATACATTATATTTGCTAAATTATTTGTAAAATAATTTGACATAAAAAATTCTGTTATTATCTTCATTACAAAAAAACAATGTTGTTTCTGTCAACTATTTGGATCCTGGCAATCTGGGACCACCAACTTTTAGTTCAGAAATAAAAAGGATTTGCAGGAAATCCAGTCCTTCCCAGGGCTGTTTGCTCTGCTCTGTCATTACTTCTAGAGTAACCCCTATGGGGTAAGAGCCCAAAGCCAGGAATTTTCACCAGGGCCCTGTGGCAGATTTCTATTTCCTCTCAAGGCATCAAGAGCATCGGTCAGGCTCTCAGCCCCTTATTTCTTTTCTCTAGAACCAACAACCCACACTCTTCCAAGGAAAGCAGCCCTAAGCAGGGAACGCAGTTCCTCTGCTTTCTTGAAGACTCTCTGATGCCTTCATTGATTTCACTGGTGTTGCCCTTTGGAGCTTCTGAGCCCCGCAGAGAGTGGGGGCCAGCTTTGCTCCGTAGTTGTAAGCAGAAAGCACCACAGTAACATCAGTGACAGCAGAAGCCGAGGATGAGGCATCCTTCTCCAATCTTTCTTATCCCTGTTATCCTCATGTTTCCTCCTTGTCTTCAGTAGAAGAATTTCCTAAATTATTTAATAACACCATCTACAGAACTGGAAGCCAACATGTCTGTAGTTTATGGCTTTTTAATTCCCTTTGTCACAACAATTTAGCTTTCAGAATGACAAATAAAACATGTATGAAGTTGATGCACTAATCCTATTTCTTGGGGGGAAAGGCTATGATTTGTGATCTGCATTGTAGCATTGTTTACATGGCAGGAAAATCTGTTGGGATATGAATGGGAGCTTCTCAGGGGACTCAAAAGAATAGCATGTTTTTCCCTTGCCTCTTCCACACAAATGACATGCATGTCTTTGTGTTACAAGTTCCAGGCTCTTCTTGGGGTAAAGTTGTAGGGGGCTTCCCAAACAGGTAGCACAAGGAGAGCAAGGTAATACAGAGACAGCAAGGACAGGTGTGGGTTTGGGCTTTTTCTGTTGGAAACTGTGTAGTTGAGTGCAGTGAGTAGAGACTTTGGCGGAATCAGAAGGTGGTTGCATATCAGAGCAGCCAGCAATGGGCAAAGCTCCTGTGAACACACAGCACTGCTGTCATTTGGAGCAGCTACACCTGCAAGACAGTGAGGACCAGCCCTCCACATGGGACTGTAACAAAAAATCAAAGGAACAAAAGTGAACTGAGGATAAGAAGCCCCTCCCCCACCTTCTTGAGCCCTGTTAGCTCCAGATTTCTGGTAAAACCAATGAAAGAGACAGAAACCGTTTCAAAAGTGACTGAGATTGGAATGCTCATTAACTTTCACAGGTGGGAGCCCTCGCCATATGTCATTTGATTTAAGAAAATGAAGAAATTTGACCTTTCTGGTACTGGAGTGTCATCAAGTAATTCACTTAGGTTAGGTTCATAATAGTAAAAGAGAGAAAACAACCTAAATGTCAGACAATAGGCCAAAGAGCAATCCCGGAATATCAACTCCACACAATTTGATGGTGATAAGAGAAGATTTGACTTTGGGTGGTTGGCACATGGTGCAATATACAGATCTTGTATCATAGAAACACACACCTGAAACCTGTATGATCGTATTAACCAATGTCACCCCACCTCTCCCCCCAAAAAAGGAAAAAAACTCTACTCAAACTATTTAGGTATATAAGGAATGTTTATGAAACATTTCAAGTTAAGAGAAAGCAACATATCTATGATAGCGGTTTTTTAGAAATTGTGTTCAAATAAAAATGAAGTCTTTAATAGAAGAGAAAAAATTGATACTATCACATACTTTGGGTTCATGCTTTTGTTTGCTGTTTCTGTTATTTCTTATCCCAAAACAAAGTGCTTTTTACTTTTTAATGATACATAATTGATTTATGTGCACAGATTTAGTATTATTCTATTTACTTGGTTATTAATCATTAATTTACTTAACAAATGTTTATTTAGCACTTACAAAGGTACCAAATACTATGCTAGCTGATATTATTACAGTAGTAAACAAAACTAAACAAATCTCACAAGAACCAGAGGGGGAGGCATAAACAACACAAAAGCACAAATATGAACTCATAATTCTCATTCAAGTTACTCCTTTCTAAAAGTGAGCGCTATATAACACTTCTACTCAAGCTCAGACTTGAAAAATATGGAGCCAGATGAAAAGAAAATGGAAGAAACAGCCTACACAGAGAAAGGGTCAGGCCCCATTTTGAGGCTAAAAGAGGGTGCAGAACCTAGTATGAGAATGGGAGCCACTTACTGGTTAGAATGTCTGTGGTGCACATCACATTTTCTCCAATGAAGTTAGTCAGAGTGCAACCTCCATGCCCATACTCTCTCAGACAATTTTAACTTCTTCCCTCTCTATAGCATGGTCATTGAAGGAGAGGTTAGCTACTCATAGAACTAATGTATTGGGACTCAAAAAGTCAGGGAAGTCATGAGTGTTAGTGAAAACTCTCAGTCAAGTCATGGTAAAGGGTGTGAGTATCCCAAGCCTGAGGGAGTGAGGGACAGAGCAGTTACCAGAACCTGGAATAAGTGTTGTGTGTAGAGGGTCAACTGAAAGGGCTGTGGCTTTAGGGCCTGAGACACAGTCAACTTGCAGCAACCCCAAAGGGAGGGAATAATTATTAGTACTTTCACCTTATCCTCTCTATCCTCCCATTGATCTCTTTCTCTCAATGAGGTTCCCCATTGGCCAAACCCAGCCAGAACCCAGAGGGCAGAGAGAACCAAGATGTGCGCCATACAGGTCAGCTTCCATGGCAAAGAGCTGTGGGAAGAATGGAACAGAGTGGATCTATCTAGAAAGGCAAATGGAAGATATCCATCATGGATGACAAATTGACCCAACTTGACTCCTTGGCTTTACTGTTCAATAGAGAACCTAATGCAAGTGGTCCAGCAGTCATGACACCAAGGTTTAGGAGTCACTGTCATTACCCCTATTGCTGACCACACCCAACCCAAAATCTAACTAATCCTGAGATATTCCTGCTTTTCCTGCTTTCAGGGATAAGAGATCAGGGGAGAGGTAGTTAGTGGCACCTCTACTTCTTCTATCCTCTGAACACCCTGGGTTGGCTTCCATTCTGTGAACTAACTCTGTTCAATTGGTCCACATGATAGGTTAGGGGAAATTAGGATAAGCTAATACCCTTAACCAATCTTCCCAACAAAGGGCTCACGGGAGCACTCTAAAATCTTCCTTCTTCCTAAAGTTGGGGTCATAAATAGTTTTATTTTCAATATCTTCTCAACAGCCCTTTCATCAAATAATTATTGATACTTTTTTTTCTCATTTTTCTTACAAACATCTGAAATGTTTTTGCTAATTCAAAATGGGTACAATATAGCCCATCCATTTTGAATATCAAATTAAAGCATGTTAACAGTCCATTTTAAGGACTGATCTGATTTTCACGCACTGCAAATGAGTAGAGTCAGCAGTAACACAACCATCATACCCCTTTTGGAAAGGAACAAGAATAACATGGCAAATGCCATTGTCCTGAAAAAACTCTGCCCCATAACCTAATGAAGGATTTGATTCCTTAAATAGGATTTCAACAATTAGCCACTCAGGCTGCCCTTTCTCTAAATGCAATTTGCAAAATACCCACAGAGCCACAGTCAAAACACAAGACCCATCTTATAATGGGCAAAGACATTAAATAGGACACAAAAGGCACTATCATAAAAATGTGACAAATTTGATCTTTTTAAATAATTTCCATTATCAAAAGACATCATTAAAAGAGTAGAAAAATGGGCCAGAGACTAGAAAATAATTGTGATACACATAGCTGACAAAGGGCTTATACAGAATATATAAAGAACTTCACACACCAGTAAGAAGGAGATTAAACAAAAATAAATTTTCTTCAAACTGGGTACCCAACAAACATACTTCACACACACACACACACACACACACACACACACAGTAAAAGGATCAATAAATATATTTAAGATGCTAAACAACAATCCTCCTACACTACTAGTGGGAACATACACTGGAATAGTCAAATAAGCTCTACTATATTCATATAATGGAATATTACTCAACAATAAAACAAAATAAACTGTTACACACAACATGGATACATTTCACAGATTGAAAGGAACAAAACACAGAAGAGCATATTGTATAGGATTCATTTCATGAAGTGGATGAAGAAGCCAAACTAATCAATGATGATAGAAGTTCTGAGAGTGGTTACCTGTGGGGTGGGAGTATTGCCTGGGCAGAAGCACAAGGGGACCTTCTGGGATGCAGGAAACGTTCTGTCTTCATCTGAGTGATGTGTGTGTACATATGTAAAAACTCACTGAACTGTATACTTATAATCAGTGCGCTTTCTGCTCATTACCACGTGTATGCTTTGCTTCAGTTTTTAAAAGAGAAAATCAATCAGGACCCACTCCCCAAATATCCTCCATCAGGATAACCTCTTGTGAGTTTAGCGAAATTAAAATGGATGCACTTTGTAGTTCCCTTGGGTGAAAGTCTAACATGACAGACCACCACAAATTCCAAGGGTAATTGAATTGACTCAATCCTCTCTCATAATGAAATTCTGCAAGTTTGGATTTAGCTGAGAGCACAGAGACTCCAAAGGAGCTGTTAAGAAGGATGGTTGAACAAGCTTGTTACATTCTTCCTCAAAGTATTTGAATACCTATTTTTAAATAAAATAAGTATTAAAATATACCAGTTAGGTAGGTCAATGGAGATCCATTATTGTCAAATAAACTAAATCGAGGACTCTACCACAGGGAAAGGATGAGAAAAAAAATTTTTTGAAGGTGCTTTGTGCTCATTTGCAGCCAAATTCAATAGCTTTCATGCAGAAACCCAGGGGAGTTTTTATTGAATTCAGTCCTCGAATTGTTTCTAGCTAACAGGCTCACTTCTATTCAGAGCATTAGTTTCTATTAAAGGACAAACCTAGAAAGTCAAAGAATTTAGAGCTACTGTTTTACTTGAATAGTCAACACTTCCTAGCTGCCTTTATTGTCCTCTTCTAAAGGGATGGAAATCAAACTGACTGGTTTTTATCAGCTGAGCTGAAACTTTCCAGGAACAGAGATTTACATAATATATATAGACAGTAACTATAAAAATGTGATCAGCCATGAGAGGAAGCCAGGGATGGCCCAGTGATGGAAACAACTGGAATCAGTGGTCTTCTTACACTGAATGGTGAGAATGAAGGTTGGCTACAAATTCATCACGTCTCCATGGCAGCAGATCTCTCTGGAAGACATTTTGACTTTTTAGTACAACTGAAATATGACTTAAAGTTACCTTCAAAAATCTGAAATGATTTTAGGTTAAGTGAGCAAATCTCAAGGAAACTACCCCTAGTCACTCAATGATCTAAGGCAGTGGTCGGCAAACTGCGGCTCACGAGCCACATGTGGCTCTTTGGCCCCTTGAGTGTGGCTCTTCCACAAAATACCATGTGCGGGCGTGCATGTACAATGCGATTGAAACTTTGTGGCCCATGCGTAGAACTTGGTATTTTGTGGAAGAGCCATACCCAAGGGGCCAAAGAGCCGCATGTTGGTCGCGAGCTGCAGTTTGCCGACCACTGATATAAGGAGGCAACCAAGTAATAAATTTGTATTTGACAAATCAAAACTTGAAAAGGACTTATCTATTCCAGAACCCACCACCTTGCTACTAAAACCTGAAGGCTTTGAAAAATCCCACCCCAATCACTTATTTTGAGGGGATCATCTAGGTCTTTATACCAGAACTTAACTTTTGATTTTTAAGGGAATTATAGCATGATAAATTGCAATCTAATCATGGGTTTAAGTGACCTTTCAGAAGTAATATTCAAAAGCCCCAAGAGGTGTATGTCAGGACTTTAAATCCTGTTTTTAAATGTATGATGGTTTTTATCTTCGTTAGCTGTCAAAGGGCTGGAACTATAACTCATCTCTGATCATTCCCACACTGATACTTTCTCTATACCAACAATGAGCCTCCCCCAAAACGTCTCCACCATTGATCTTGAAATTTCTTCTGTGATATGGTGCAAAGAAGTATCTGGGATTTTAAAAATGTATTAAGCTATTGCCCATTGTCATACCTTGTCACCCATAGGAGAGCAAGTCATCACTGAGGCATTGAAGGCTATTCCCTCCAAAGAATGAATGCCTGGCGCTGGACAGCATTGAGAGTAGCTGCCATCAGGAAGGTGAGCAAGGAGCCAAGTAGCTCCACTGTCTGAGGAAGGTGGTGTATTCAGATCTTCATGTGTTTTGATCATCTAAAAAGGGATGCCACCACAAAAGAAACTAGAAGAAGAAAGACTCTCGGGTTCTGGGAAATCCTAACCTGTGCTCTGAAGCGAGGGTGTGGCTATGGTCCTGAAGGTTCCATGTATGTGAACAGAGAACTTCTGTAAATGGTCACTGAGTCACATCGTTATAATAGAAGACCCAGCTTCACACTACCATATCCTGATTATGTCATTACTACTGCTAGACAATCATTCGTTATTATTCATTACTACTCCTTTTTCTCTTCTCCTTCTCCTTCTCCTTCTCCTTCTCCTTCTCCTTCTCCTCCTCCTCCTCCTCCTCCTTCTCCTTCTGCCACTCCTCCTTCTAGATTGTCTTTTGCAACACAGAATCATTAGCACTTTTTTCCAAGGTCTCGGGAGGAATCTGGAATTGCACATCCCAGTACCCCTTCTCTGTATGGTTTCAGGTTAACATATGCTAATAAGAGACACTTATGTGGGATTTGAAATGTAGAAAAGAAAAAACACTATTTTCCAGACACGGCTGCAAGCAGATTTGAGCTTCTTTAAGCAACTTCTAGGGAAGCTTTTGCAAAACTACCCTCTTCAATGCTTTAGGCTGATAATCTTGCTGCAGGCTCACTTGACCTTTGTTCCCACGGCCTTCATAAATATCACTTAAGTCTTCACTTTCCTCATTAAAATGTTTTATATTGGAAATGCACTGGGTGGCTTATGTTGTCCTGACTGACCTTTTATATCTCCAAATTCTGAGCTAAACTACCATAACATTGTGAGCTATTGGTATTACTATTTTTCTTTACAAATGATTATACAGTCGAATCACATTCTTCATGGTAGTCATGTTCTAAGAAGTCACTGTGGACACTGAATTGGTGAATGCTGAACCACTTTTCCTAGGGGAGACACGGGGTTAGGTCCCTGGGAGCCTCCAGTCCAACATTTTCATTAACCAATCAATACATTACCCTGTTTTGTGTGTGATTTTCTTTAGAGACAACTTATTCAATACACAGTTGCCTAATTAACATTGAACGGCCAATAGCACTATATCTCATGTCTGAATGAAATTAAACGAACATGTATTTTCTTCAGAAGGCACATCACAGCCTTCTTGCACTTAGGAATACTAAACAGCATTCAGCACAATGCTTGGGAGCTATTTTAAACAGCCAATTCAACAACAAAATTTTAAAAATGTAAAAAAAAGTGTCATTTACTAGACCATGAAAGGACATTTGTGTGAATATGAGAGCTGAAAGAAGAAGGCAGAGTACCACCTTCTTTGATCCCAGCTGGGATTGTGTGCTTAGGGTGAGTCACGATTTTTGCAACTCTGTGCCTGCTTAGAACACCTATAAAAGCACCCTAGCTATTGACTTGCAAGTAGGCAAATTTGCAAATATGGCCTCAGCAGATAATGAGGATCGATGATATTTGAGAAATGCCTTTTCATACCGACACAGTCAGGGACAGAATTAAGACCAGAATCTCTGCCTTCTGCTTCCAGACCTGTTATCTTCCCTTTGTAATTTGGGTATGCACATCTGCATACTCTCTTCTCTTTTTCCTGTACCCATTCATAACTCAACATTACTCTGGAAATTTTTTTTTTTAAAAAGAAGTCATTCAAGACACACTAGTTGAGCAAGCATATGGAAAGCTATGGGCAATTCTACGAGTTTATGCAGACTTTCCCACTGTTCAATAAATAAAAGAACAATGAGATAGCAAAGAAGCATGAATGAGAGATAATGCTAGTAACCTATTTTTTTGGCCCATACTTTTATAAGACCTTGTTCATTCTGATCTATCAATGAAAGATATACACGTAGAAGCAGTTTTCATAGCAAACAGGGCAAGAACAGGCCAGGAATCCTCCAAGCCCATCCAAAGAAAAGGCTGAGACTCTGTGGTTGCCCTTCACACCACATATAAGACATCCATACATTATACACAATGGTACCTGAGGTGCCACAATGCCAAAATGCCTTTTCTTAAACTTTTCACCCTCCCCTTTCCTATAAGCAAAATAAAATTTCAGTAGTTTTCATCAACTGATAATATGGTGATTAACAACATATTTCATTGTTTTGTGCCTAAATTCTTTAGAATTTCAGGAAACTATTTTTAATGCTTTGGGATCAATTATGCATATAAAGTATTTTAAAACAGATTGAATTCCAGCTCTCTGATACCTGACTACTAAAGGAGATCCCATCTGTTGAGCTAAAAGCATTTAAAAACCTGTGAAATGCAATGGGATGAATCTGTCCAGGACCAAAAGAAAACCTATATTTATAGCAGCTGATTTATTTGGTTGATAAACAGTGTGTGCTGTGGTTTATAATTTTTAAGGCATGTGAACTGGAACACATTAGATATTACAGAAAGAGTGAATTGATGATTTACAAGACTTCATATCAGGCCTATTGACCTTCTCAATACAAAAGGTTGGTGGTCATAACAGCACTGAGAAATGCAGCCCTCAGGAGTCAATTTAATGTAGAATAAACTCTTTAACAACCAGTAAGATGGCCACATCAGCTGCTCCATCCACAGATTGTGCTGCTATTGGAAAAAGCACTTTTTTAAATAAAAAATGCATAGGCTTTATTTTTGAAAGCATATGTTCCCTCTACCAAACCAGCAGTTTTTTCTTATAAGCACCTTTGTATTATAAGAAGAGTATTGGGTGTGACAATAAGAATAAAAAAAAGATTGGGGGAGGGAGGGGCAGAGAAATGCTCTTCCCACCCTAATAAAAAGAATGCTGGCAGCAATTTGCTTCCTGTCCTTCTAAAAATTTATCTCAAGTCACAAAACAAAGATGTGCCTGACTGCCCTTTGTTCTGGTTAAGCACAGTCATCTCATCCTCAATGCAAACAATATTAGCCCATGTACAACCCGATACAATCAATAAATGGACTTAGCAATTGGTGATGCTTCATGTTAACACCCTCACACTAAAGCTGGTCTTTTGAGAACTGGATGTCTCACTTAATTACCAGAGTCATATGTCAAGGGAACTCCCAAAACAGTCAATCTAAACATATCTCAAACATAGTCCATCAAGGTGGAAAAAAATTCTAGCACCGATTTTTTGAAAAAGTATTCACCACCCTACCACTGGAATTGAAAAATAAAATTCTGCTACCACTTGCTTGATCTTTGATTCTGTTTCTGTATTGTTTTGTTTTTCTTTCCATAGCATTCCAAAAGTAATTAGCCAAAATCACCCAGAGGGGAAAAAGAGAAGCATGATATGTCCCTATAGGAAAAGTCAAGTTTTAAAACAACTTTTAAGAAAATGCTTTGATTGATGAAACCTGATCCTATGCAGAAGTTGAGTGAAATGGAATCTATAAACAAAAGTAAAGCATTGGGATGCCAAGTGAAAACCTGAAATGGTATTACCTGGCAGGCAATGACTTTTCTTAGTGCGTCAATTGTTTTGATGATCAGAGCAAACTTTGCCATACCATAACCTTCCTTGGAGTCTGCTTTATTCGAAAATCCCTGTGTGTGTACTGCTATTCTAGAACTTACGCCATTGTGTAATATCATCTGTGTGTGTGTCTGTCTTCCCACTTTTACATTATGAGGTCTTAGATATTGTGACCATTTCTTAGTGATCTTTGCAGTTTTGAAACCTAGCATAGCACCTAGCATATGGTAATCATTCAATAAATGTATTTTGGACTGAATTAAACTGTACATGTGCATGTCCTTGAACCATTTATATGCCATAAGTGTCTATAGACGCAAGCGGCAGAACTTTTTTAATTAAATTCAAAATGTGGTGGCAGTTACCTAGCTAAATACTAATGATCTTTTGTAGTCAAATTCACAGATACTCATCAGAGAGTTTCTAGAACTCACATATCCTTTTAAAGTATCCAATAAGCCAAAATTTAATCAACATTCATTCATTCAACATGTTTTATGGAGCAACTACTGTCTGAAGTCACTCAAATAGGTCATGTAGATGTTAAGATGTTGTCCTGGCTTTCCATAAAACTTTATTCAGAATGGGAATCTATCTATATATAGGAAAGCCTAATATACAAAATGTCCCCTTGGGAGTTTGACTGGGAGACCTGGAGTTTGATTGCTTGCTATGATATGTGCTGACCACCAGGGGGCGGTGCAGAATGAAGGTAGGCAGCTGGCAGCCACTAGAGACCCTACCTGTGCACAAATTCCGTGCATTGGACCTCTAGTATAAGTATAAATTCTAATAAGGTAAAGAACACAAAAGACTTAAGAGTCACACAGGAATAATTGCCAGGTGAACAGAACAAGCGAGACTCACCAAGAAACACAGGTAAAGGAGACATTTCTTTAATCTGAAGATGGGTTTGTCAGGAAAAGGCAAGTCGCATGTGGGATGTGAGGTAGGTTATAAAGAGAAAATTTGCTTACTTAATAAAGAAAGCCCAGGAAAGAGCTAAGTTATTTGAAGGGATTTTATGTCCTTCCTCCAACTTTCCTTTCCCCTACATGCCCATTTCCAATCAGAACTGAAATGGAGTAGTGGCAGAGAGGGTATTTTAGAAGAACAATGATATGTATATTCAGGGGCTGTGAGTCAAAAAGTGCATGCCCTGCTGGCTGTGGGCTTATCCTTCCAGAACAAGCACCGGTGTAAACTGTCTGCGTGGCACTGCCTGGTGGTGAGCCGCTCAGGGTGGGAAAGCACCCTCTGCTCCCTGAGCAGGCTTCCTTCAGCCCTGCTCCAGGGCTCCTCGGGGGTCCTCCAAGTCTACTTCTCTAGCAGGAGTTCTGGCCCCAATTAGGCTTCCAGAGAAACAAATACCATAAAGTGTGACTTTTTAAAAGACAAAGTGTATTCTAAAAATGTTTAGTTTTTCTTTGGAAAATGCAGCCTGGCATTCATAACACTTTAAGTTCCACAATAATGCATGGGAATGCTTCTGTCCTCAGGCCAACCGCCTTAATATCTCTCTCTCTCTCTCTCTCTCTCTCTCTCTCTCTCTCTCTCTCTCTCTCTCTCTCTCCACACACACATACACACACACTCACACACACACACAACCATACATACATTTCCTGGAAAAGTCATCCAAAGATCTTCAATAAATTATTATGAGCCCTTGATGAAACACTAATAGAAAAAAAAATTAGAGGAAAGTCAATTTATTTTCTTAAGGATGGAAATCTCCAAATATTATAGTCCTTATTATATGCGTATGCACTAACTGATATTTAAATAGGTTTTTCAAAGTTTTTAACTTGGATATCATTCAAGATGATTCAAAGAAGCCAGTTAGTTTTCATGATTCAGGTTTCTAGGCATCACCTAAAGATAGTCTGGTGCTATTCTTACCTGAGTACCCCACCCTGGGTTTGAAGCCAAGTTATCTTAAAATAGTACTTCTTGGACTTTCCCCTTGAAGTAGCCCTAATCATAGACCCATGAGCCCATCCCCAAGGGGGTCTGGACATGAATTGCTTTAAAGTCTCCAGTTTTACACTAAAATTCCTTGTTTAAATAGTGGGATCACTAAGTACAGCTGTAATTTCAGTCCTGATGTCAGCTAAGGTCACAATGTTTCCTAGTTGGTGCATCTCAGCAGACTTCACAGTTAATTAAAAACCTATGTTGTACAGGTGTGAAAGGCAATTGGTACCTTCTTTATCTCTTTTAGTTTTTGTGTCCGTTCCTTGTATCAAAGTGTTTTATTTCGGACTTGATGGTTACGAAATATGCTTTGATGGGGGACAGGGCGGGAGTGGGAGCCAGTGCTTCTCTACGCAGCTCACAATGACAAAGTTCTTCCTCTAGAGATGCCCAAGTCATATCATCCGGGCAAATCCCCCCCCTGCCCCCGCAATGGCAATTACTGCTTTACTGAGTTTAGGGACCCTGGGCTTAAGTTCAGTTTGAATTAACCCCTTGCCATGCTAATAAGCTTCAGCATTCAGTGGAACCCAGCGTTCTTGTTGGTCCATTTACAGTTGTTCCATAGGGCGATGTGTTTGGGGCCCTTTAAAAGGCACCGGATGAAGCATTTGGGGCTGTTTTTCATGAGGATCCGGGCAATGGATGCATTCCCCTAAACACCTGAGGATCACAATCTTTGTTTTTGGTGACAGAGGCATAGGCAACAGCGGAACAAGCAGCATTTCAGAGCCCTCATGAGCCACCAGCATTTTGGAGCATGGACCGCAGCACTCCGCACAGTGACACTCTTCCTCATGTGGAGTGAAGACCTCACAGGCCGTGTACTACATGGAACAGAGTCCTTCCCTGAAGCAGTCTACAGAGCAAGGACCACTGACCACACGAGACACACAGCCAACAATCACAAAGGAAGAGTCTATCCCCTAGTCCAACGTCAATCACTGCTTATCCTGGAATCAAGGTGCACAATTTAGTCCAAGACTCATGGAAAGGTCCAGGCCAAAACCCACGGCCCAGGGCCACATTAGGAGCGGCCCCGATTTCGTACTCCTGTGCCCAAGCACTGATTACCGAAACTTCCAGGTTGGGTCAGTGAAATCTATCACACACGCCTGAACTTGAAGTGGCAAAAGTGGCGTAAAGTACCAGAGCACACACTAGGCAGCAGGCAGCAGCTCAGAGTGCAGGCTCACCAGCAGGCAGCCAAGCAGTCACAGGCCAGAAGCAAGAGAAATTCCCCAGGGGGTAGTGGTCACCACCTAGACCATCCTGCTCACAGCATCAATCATTCTGTGGGTGCCCTTAGGCAGCAGGATCAACTCCCAGAATTGGTCTAGATGTTGGGGCTGTTGATGCAACACTAGAACAAAGAAGTGTGAAAAGGTTTATTGTTCACCTACTACTGCTTTCTAGGAAGGAATGGGCAGCCACCCAACCTGGTCCCAAATGGCTTGAGTGAAGGGAGGAGGAGTTTGGGTGTTTAGCATGGCTAGAGAGTAGGACCCCTAAAAGTTGCCTTATGCAAGCTGGTGACTCCAAAGTGCATGAGCTTTCTTGCTGGCTTGCCCAGGCAGATGTGAGGCAAGAGAAGAGAGAGGCATAGGGTTTGAAAATTATCTATGGCCAACCAGCAAAATGGAGTCAGACTCTTTATCACAATTAGTTTAAGAACCATGATTTAAATTAACCGATTTTCAAATGTTTTTATTTTATTCAGTAATAACATATTTTCCTCTCTTAATCCTGAAACAAGGAATGTCTACGGGATCTATTCTTTCTTTGATTCCCTAAATCTCCAGATGTTTTCCTAGAGCCAGGAGCAGAGATTCAATTCCATTTGTGCAAAAGATAAATGGTTAGAAAAAAAATCTTAAGTCTTCAGCAAAGTGCAACTCAGTGATTTAAAATGCCAGAAATTGATTTACCCTATTCTTTGCAAGAATCAGGAGTAATTAAGAATTACTTTTCCATCTTTCCCAACCAAAACATGAATGCATTCCTTTTATTTTAAAATGAAAGTTAAAAACTTATCGGTTTTGTGACAGAGAATCTGGATCCAAAAGACTACAAAAGCGTTCAGAGAAATAAAGCATTTTGTTGTCATTAAAGCAATTACCCTTCTCGTGGAAAAAAGAAATAACTTTCCTAATTAAATACATCAATAAAGACGGAAAGTTCGTCTTACAAGGAACACAGGTCATATTTTTATGTGGTCACTGACTCCGATGCTTTCTAGCTTAATTGTGTTTTGTTTTTTTCTTCAGCAAACTTAAAAGATTTCTTCACCATCAATGGGATCAACAATCTGGTCAATTCAATTTAGTTATTAAGACAAGCAAAAACAATAGATTGACTGTATTTTCGATCCGGTTGTGGAGATATTTCAGTCAGAGAGACATGGCAATAAATTTTCTTTGAGAGGAAATCTGGGTGGGAAAAGAAATGGCTGCGTTAGCTAATAAATGTTGCTTTTCAAACCTGCTAATGCTCTCAGATGATTTATCACTGTTTGAAAGCTGTGGGCTATTTTACCAAGGAAAATGCATCATCCCTTGAAGTTGTATAAAAAAATTTTTTTCAGAGTCACGTTTATAAAACCCAATAGCACCTGGAACTGGCAAACTCAAAGTTGTCCAGCCAATCAATACCTACTGGCCTGCACCAGCAAGGAAGCCTGAAAAATCTTCCACCCTCTTGTTTCAAAGGGTAATTTTATGTATCATGTATCTCCATGTGTTGGCTTCACATGCCCCCCTCAGGAAGGAGTCACACTGGTGGTAGGTATTTGAATGGTGTTCACAGAAGTCTCTCCAGAGGTGGTACCCAGTGTATGCCCTCCTATCTGATGAGGAAAGATGAAAAAGGAACCCTAGGAGACAAGAGACTTTGGAAGATACTATTTTGAGAGTTTCTATATAGAGGTCTGTGTGGTTTGTGGATATAGAGCAGCTCTGATCATCCACAGCCCTGTCGAGTCCAAGCCAGACCTGGTGGTGGGAGGCAGGCTGCCATAGTCAGCTAACCCATGGGAGGGCAAAGAAATATCAACATGTCCCTCATGCTGATTTTAAATCAATAGTGAGGTTTTTAAATGAGACAGTACCATGGCATCATCAGAGGAAACTTCAACCCCTTACAATGAAAGAGTCTCTAATTTTGATCAGTCACTGATAAGTTTATTGGCATTTCATGGTTTACCTTTATTCTACTTAACCCAGGTATAACTCATCAGAAGATACACTTGGCTTTCTGGAATTTTTATAAAGAGGCTACTGTTCCAGGATGAAAAAAGAAAAGTCCGAGAAAGAGAGAGAGAGAGAGAGAGAGAGAGAGAGAGAGAGAGAGAATATGAGAAAATATTTGAAGCAAATAAGCTTTTTACTATTTCCTCTGCATGCCCAGGTTTAGAAATCCTTCCTTGTTCAGCAGTAAATAATTTTTTGGCATCTACTATGTGAAAAATGCCAGACTGGACTCCATGGGAGATACACAAATGAAACAAAAAGTGATGACTATATCATGATAAATAAAAAATCTATAATAATAAAAGGGTAATATGCTAATTAGACCAGACATTTTCTGGACTTCCTGACGAAACCGGGGCAGAGGGAACCCAGGTGCCTGCAGGTGGCCTGAGGGAAGCCAGCCTATCCCAGGTGCCTGCAGGTGACCTGAGGGAAGCCAGCCGGGGTCCCAGGTGTCTGCTGGCAAACAGAGGAGGGAAGCCCGGGTCCTGGGTACCGGGGGAGGGAAGGCCTATTCTTTTTTTTTTTTTAATTTTTTATTACAAAGGGTATTACATATGTGTCCATTTTTCCCCCGCCCTAGACAGTCCCCTAGCCTCCCCTATCCCCCAGTGTCTTATGTCCATTGGTTATGCTTATATGCATGCATACAAGTCCTTTGGTTGATCTCTTACCCCCTTACCTCCTGCCCCCAACCCTCCCTGGCCTATTCTTGAACGAATTTTCGAGCATTGGGCCTCTAGTACCCGATGCATGAAATAAAGTATATCATGGGAGATAGAAGACTGTTGCTCAAGATGGGAAGAGTGGAGAGTTATATCAAATCATTAGTTATTCCATTCATTATAAATAGTGACTCATGGACTCATGGTTGTTTATTTGTTTGTTTGTTTGTTTGTTTGTTTCAGTAGATTAAGACCTCATACTGTTATTATTTATTTTGTTGACAAACTGTTTCAGTTTGGGCCATTAGAAGCTCCTTCAGGTTTACTCCTGTGTGTGTTTTTTAACAAACCACATCCTTCTTTTCTTTTCTTTTTTTAGCATGTCCTTACTTTCTGGAATCATAAGACTTCCCAGGCTCAATTTGTATTTTCCCTATATTAGGCCCAGAATCAACCACTTCTCCAAGGATTCCTGGCTCCTTTAATTGGAAAACTATAGGCCCAGTGCACAAATTTATCCAACAGTGGGGTCCCTTGGCCTGGCCTGTGGGATCAGGATAAAACTGGCTCTCCGACATCCCCAACGGGTCCCAGATTGTAAGAGGGTGCAGGCCAGGCTGAGGGACCCCACCAGTGCACAATGGGGGCCAGGGAGGGACACGGAAGGTTGGCCAGCCAGGGAGCTACTGCAGGAGGGCTCCAGGGTATGTCGGGCCCATCTTGCTCAGTCCTGATTTGCTAGACCCTAGCAGCAAGCCAATCTACAAGTCACAGCATCTGCCCCCTGGTGATCAGTGCACTTCATACCGAGTGGTTGAGCAGACTTAGCATATCACTAGCATATTATGCTTTGATTGGTTGAAATGGATGACTGGACAACTGGACACTTAGCATATTAGGCTTTTATTATATAGGACTAGAGGCCCGGTGCACAAAAATTTGTGCACTCAGGGGGGAGGGGGAGTCCCTCAGCCTGGCCTGTGCCCTCTCGCAGTCTGGACCCCCTCGGGAGATAACGACCTGCTGGCTTAGGCCTGCTCCCAGGTGGCAGAGGGCGGCCTCATCCCTAGGTGCAGCCCCTGGTCAGGCTCAGAGCAGGGCCGATTGGGGAGTTGGGGTGCTGCCACCTGTCATGCACAGAGCAGGGTGGATTGGGAGGTTGCGATGCCACCCTCAGTCACGCTCAGGGTAGGGCCAATTGGGGGGTTGAGACACTGCCTCCTATCTCATTCAAGGCAGGGTCGATGGGGAGGTTGCGGCACCACCCCCTGTCACTCACAGAGCAGGACCAATCAGGGGGTTGGGGCTTCGTATCCTGTCACGCACAGAGTAGGGCCCATCAGGAGGTTGGAGAGCTCCCCCTGTCATGCACAGAGCAGGGCCCATCAGGGGGTTGGGGCTTCGTATCCTGTCACGCACAGAGTAGGGCCCATCAGGAGGTTGGAGAGCTCCCCCTGTCATGCACAGAGCAGGGCCCATCAGGGGGTTTGGGCGCTGCCCCCTGTCACACTGATCCCAGGCTGAGAGGCATATTACCCTTTTACTATATAGGATAGAGGCCTGGTGCATGGGAGGGGGCCGGCTGGTTTGCCCTGAAGGGGGTCCTGGATCAGGGTGGGGGTCCCGCTTGGATGCCTGGCCAGCCTGGGGGAGGGGATGACGGCTGTTTGCAGCTGGCCACACCCCCTTCAGGGTGGCAGTCCCCACTGGGGTGCCTGGCCAGTCTGGGTTAGGGGCTGAGGGCTGATTTCAGGCTGGCGCGTGACTGAAGCTCCCAACCGCTCCTTTTTTTCTTTTTATTCTAGGCCAGCTTTAGCTCTGAGGCCCCGGCTGCTGAAAACAGGTATCTGTTTTGTTTGGGTTCTATAATCAAAACACTGTTTCAACTCCAGCTCTGAGATCCCGGCTGGCTGAAAGCAGGTTTCTGGGGTTTTATTTAGCTTCTATATTTGTACAATGTTTCAAACTGCAAGCTCAGAGGCCGGCAGCGCCAGGTGGGGAACGTTTGGCTTCCTCTGTCACTGAAGCAAGCAAGCCTCATGTTCGCTTCAAGCTGCCTGGCTGCCGGTCGCCATCTTGGCTGGCAGTTAATTTGCATATCACCCTGATTAGCCAATGGGAAGGGTAGCAGAGGTACGGCTAATGACCATGTTTCTCTTTTATTAGATAGGATGGTATTTTGAAACCAAGATCAGTGAACTAGATATCAGCGACTCTTGGTCCTCTCTGCAGATAGAGCTAGCAAATATATGTGTGTATTTTAATCCACCCCACACATATCCATATTTATATATTTATATACTTATATATTTATATATTTATACTAGAGGCCTGATGCACAAAATTTGTGCAAGGGCCTTAGTCCTGGGCCTCTGCCATCTCTGCCTCAGTCCCTGCCCACTGTAGCTGTTCCAGAAGGAAGGATGTCCAGGAAGATGTCCATTCTAATTAGCATATTACACTCTTATTATTATAGATATCTATATATAGTTGAAACCAGGAGTTCATAGTGATTCCAATCCAATACCACAGAGCTCATTTTAGTCTTCCCTTTTTCTTATTTATAACCAAAGAGAATCCCAATTTTTATTATCTACTATTTAGTGTCTCTTTTATTCAGCCCTAGGATATGCATAAGAGCTTCAGAATTGCTAGTCCACATCCTGATGATGAGGAATCTATGTATTTTTACTAATAAAGTTGCACATTTCGTGTGTAGTTCTTTCTGCAGTGGTCTCAGAATACACCGTTTTCCACAGTAACGTGGGTTAGTTCTTTTCTTTCCTGTCCCCTTCAGGGTAGATATGTTATTCATTTGCAACACGGTATTTGTTTTGCTTGTTAACATTTGTATTCCATTTTGGGTCCTCTCCCCCCACAAGAGGTTGGTTTTTATTGTTTGTTACTCCTTAGGTGTGTGAACTATTACTATGATTCTAATAGTCAGAACTGTACAAAAAGATCCACTCGGAAAGCGCCATCCCCTCCTCAGCTGGGCTACCCTCTCCCTTCTTTCCATCCCATGTCCTTCCACCTTGTAGGTAAGCAGGTCTGTATTCTGATTTATCTTTCTTGATTTTTCTTTGGCAAGTTAAATACCTGTGTATGTTCTTATATCCACCCACTCTTTTCTTACAGGAAAGGTAGCATGCCATGGATACTATTTTGAGCTTTGCTTTTCTTACTTAAGAGATATTATCATTGCTGCAAATTCCTGCTTAGGTGTCACCCTCAGTTCTACTTTTGGTAAAATGTATTCTTAATATGGAACTTAGGGGGTTTTCTTTGACTCCTAGTTTCACTGATAATGTATTTTATGGGCTTTATTTTTGTATTCTCCTTATTATTCTGGGTGGTTTATGAGGGGAAAATGCAGATTCAGAACTAAGCGTTGTCATATTCCCACTAAAACCAGAAATTCACAGTATTTGCACTGGAAAAATGTTTTCCTGAAAGAAGACTGAAGAGAATGACTTTATAATGGAATTGCAAGCACTGGGTTCCTTCCTGAAGATGTTTGAAACCAATGAGGTGGGAAGAACCTTTATAAAAACACTATCAATTCATTACTCAAGCATAGTCAATTTAGCAAGTAGTTTTGAGTGCTTACTACCTGGCAAGTGTTGTTCTAGGCACTTGGTGTACATCAGTTATAGAAATAAAGATCCCTTTCCTCAAGAAGTGCATATTCTAGAATTCCTTCTACATGTAAGATACTACACTAAGGACATATAGGACAACAGATAAATAAAAAAAATAGAAATAGGTTCTCACCTTAGATATATTCTTGATAACAGATGTACACATGTCCTTAATGGGAGGTAATGTGCATGTTTATGAAAAATACTGTGATTTATCCTGAGTTCCAAATAATAAGCACTAATTTCTCTCATGTTTCTCTTAAATATTTATGGAGCACCTATGACTTGGAGTACAGCAGTAAACAAAACAAAAGAAAAAAAACTGTTTTCATGTAGCTTACAGTTTTGTGGTGATAAAAAAGACCATTGATCCACCAAAAAAACAAGTCAAAAACATGTCAAATATCAGATAGTGGTAAGTGTTCTGAAAAAAATAATAAAGCAAAAAGGGGGAGATGGGGATGTTGGGGTGGAAATGGAGTTGTGAAGCTCAGGAAGTTCATTTTAAGGAGCAAAGACCTAAAAGAGTTGAAGACTGAGCCTGTTGGGGACAAGCTTGCCAGGCAGAGGGAGCCCTCTGCAGGGATTTGGAAGGGGGGAAATCTGCCCAGGGAACCCTCATGGAAGAGGGGTTAGCATGGCTGGGCTTTGAAAAATGACTAGTGTCTGGGACGTAGGCAGAATAGGAAGGGCATTCTTAGTGAGCAGTAATAAATCTGGTAATGGAGCACAGGAAGGTCCAAGTGACTCAACCCACCTGACTGAGGAAGAGAGTTTGGGGAAGGCCAGGAAAGCATGCTGGAGACCGTTAGGAAGGCTTTGAGTGTGCACCAAGGAGAGATTCCTTTTTCTGTAGGCATTTGGGGAACCCTTTGAAAGAGTCTAAAAGCAGAATACACAGTAGTATATATGGTTTGACCCCCATTTTATTTTCAGAAAACAAAGCACACAAATGTTTCTCGGGAATAAAACACTGCAAGGAATACAACAAACGATAATGCCAGTTACCACTGGAAGATGGAAAGGCGGGACATTTCTGTTTTTTTTCTTCATGCTGTTCCACATTTTCCAAATTTTCTGAAAATAATAATTTTTACTTTTATAACAAGAAAAAGTAAAATGAGCCTTGTTACCATCGCAAATGAAAGCTTGAGCATGGGAATGGTTCAAGGGGGTGTTTTAGAAAAGTAAGTGAGTGGTAGACACGGATGGACAAGAGAGGAAGGAGGAGGCTACTCAGTAAGAGTGTGGTTCCAACCACAGACACCAGCTCCTTTCTCTTGTACGGCCACCCTGGTTCTATTTTTGAGAGTAAACAATAGAGACAGCTGTGTGGATGATAACATTTCTCTACATCTCACCAAGCTATTAGCACCAACCTCAATTTCTCCCTTCCTAAGTGTAGAGAGGAAAACTGCTAAACTTTTTTTAAAAAGTTCATAATCCAAGAGCCATTAAGATATAGCCCATATGTTTATTTCTTTTACATATTTGTGTTTCACAGCTCACACTCCAATGTAAAAGTGACAGGAGGATGAACATTCCTTGGGAAATGAGATGGAAGCTCCAATTTATGAAATTCCTCCTCTGGGGTGTCCACAGAAGCTATCATCTTTCATTACACAATTCTGGGAAATGAGATAGCATAGGAGAGGATGCCTTCATGGGCTCTGTCAAGAATGGAGGGCACTACATGGGAAAGACTTTGTTCCCAAATTGGCAGCGCCAGAAGCTCACCTTCTGCTGTGGATGGAATTGTGTTCCACAAAAATCATATGTTGAAACCCTCACTCCCACTGTGATGGAGACTTAGGGAGGTAATTAAGGTTAGATGAGGTCATGAGGGTAGGGTGGGGCCCTCATGATGGGATTAGTGCCCTTATAAGAAGAGACACCACAGAATTTCCTCTTTCCCGGTTTCTTCAATGTGAGAAATAGGGAAAAGGCAGCCATATGCCAGGAAGAGGACCCTCATTGGAACCCAACGATGCTGACACCCTAATCTCAGACTCTCAGCCTCCAGATTTACGAGAAATCAATTTTTGCTGTTTAACCTCGCCAGTGTGTTATATTTTGTTATGGCAGCCTGCTCAAACTTAACAGACTGAGATACCTTTCCACCCTCTGAGCTCCTCCTGGACCCATTGTCTGCACTATTCCTTTGACTGTGTATGTCTCAGTCTGCTTTATATTCTTAGGTATTTTAGAAGTGAATCTAGATTCTCTGTTATGTTCATATTTTGAAGTCAGGAGCTATATTCTTAAATCCTATTACCTTCTCCATTGGCCAAACAAAAAGTATCATACATATAGTTATCACTCAGTCAATAAATATTTATCAAGTAGCTCTCATATGCCACCCAGGTTGATAGACCCTCAGGAATACAAAGATGAAGAGCCTCAGTAATGCTGAGAAAAAGTAGCTTTTTAAAATGCTGCAACTAGTTCCATGCTTCCATGTCTCTGGATCTATTTTGCTCATCAGTTTCTTTTGTTCTTTAGATTCCACAACTTATTTTGTTCATAAGATTTCACATATGAGTGAGATGCTATGATACTATTGTCTTTCTCTGATTGGCTTATTTTGTTCAGTTTAATCCCTCTGTGCTGTCTCAAAGGGTAAGAGATCCTTCTTTTATACAGCTGCATAGTATTTCATGGTAAGTGTACCACAGCTTTTTTATCCACTTATCTACTGATGGACACTTAAGCCGTTGCCAGATCTTAGCTATTGCAAATTGTGCTGCTATGTACATAGGTGTGCATACATTCTTTCTGATTAGTGTTTCAGGTTTAATATCAGAGGGAAGGCGGGAGTGGGTAGATGGGAAGAGATTAACCAAAGAACTTAAGTGCATATATGCATAACCCAAGGACACAGACAATAGTGTGGTGAAGGCCTGGGGCAGAGGGAGGAGAGGGCCAGAGGGGTCAATGGGGAGAAAAGGGGTGCATCTGTGTAAATTTCAACAATAAAGATTAATTTTTAAAATATAAAATGCCACAACTAAAGGTTCAAAATTGAAGTTGTATTGTTTCAGTAAGCCACTCCTCAAACCCACCCTTTAAAAAAAAAATGAGCAGATTAGAAAACAAATTTTTGCTTTGATTAACAATACTTAGTCTTCCATTTTTTGTGCTAACACTATTTTATAGAGATACAATTTACATAGTCATGTGACCAAGTCTCCAGTGCACAGCTTGGCGAATGCTAATGTGTGTACTTAACCCTCTGTCACTGCTACCCCGTTCAAGAGGGTAATGTAATACCAATGCTTCCATTGCTTCAAGGTGAGAAACACAATTTCTCGCGCTCAGCAATGCCCATTACCAGTGCTGCCCTCCACCCTCCATCTAAAGGGGCAAGGTAATTTTGGGGTGGTTAACGCCTGAAATAGAAAAGCCATTTTCATTGAAGTAATCTTTTCAATGTCAAACTGACATAAATATTCTTTTCTGAAAGCCATGGTGGCTTTCCATTTAGAGGAAAATAAGAAAACATTCCTATGCTTTGGAGAGTAATTTGCGATCCTGCTTCTCTGAGTGGGATTTCCCCTGGTCATTCTGTTCCTGAAAGCCACTAATAACCCCAACTCCACTGGTTTGCTTTCCCCTGTGCACACGGCCTCCCCAGAAGGACATATGGACGGTCCTGTCAGGTGTGAAATCAGAAGGGCCAGAGCCTAAAAACAAACCTGTTTTTACACTGCTTTTGCTTTTGTGTCTCGCCCTAGTGGGACGGTCTGCGGTTTCCATGGCAATGATATCTGGCAACAATGCCGGGCAGCCTTCCAGGAACTGGGGCGGGAAGCTGTGAAGCTAAAATACGTCTGTCAGAGATAATGAAGAGTTCTCTGTGTAAACATTTCTATCTGACTGCCCCGCTCAGCCACCTGCAGAGGTTCGGAAGGTAATGAGTATGATGCAGGGACAAAGATCTTGGGATGGGGGCGTCAGCCTGAGAACAACATGGCACATATCACACAGTCTACAGCACCCTGAGAGGGCCAAAGCTCCCACCCAAACGGGTGGCTTACTTATCCAGACCATCAGTTACGAGCTGACGCTGGGTGACCTCTGAAACCTTTGCAGAAGATTTGCGACGATTCTCAGATTCAGCTGTAAAGGTTGAATTCCTCCTAGTTGCACTCCCCACCACCTCTAACAAGCTGCTTTCCCTGAAGTTGCTATTTCTGTTAGTGCTGTAACTATCTTCCTAAACATCTAATGCTTCATATTGAGCTTCATTTTTCTAATTGAGTCAACAAATTCCAGCAGCTTTTCCTTCACATTTTTCTCTATCAGCCATTCATACCCATTCATTTATTTATGCATTCATTCATTTAAAAATACTAAGGATGCAACAAAGAACAAAATAAGAAAAAAACAGTTCAGTGTCATGTTGCAGAATTGGGCAGGGCAGAGCTTGAAGGCAAAGCCAGGCAAGAGAACTAAGGATGAGCAGGTACCAGGAGGCGGGCCTGATGGCTTTCACAAGCACTTCTCTTCCATCTCCTGCTCCATACAGTGTCAGTGTTGGACACAACGAGGTCACCGTACCAGTGGAAAAGGAATAATTCAATCGACTGAAAGATTGTGTCTACCCACATGCTGAAATACTAACCCTTAAGGTGGTGGTGTTAGGAGGTGGGGCTTAGGGGGATGATTAGGTCATGAGGATGGAGTCCTAATGAATGATATTAGTGCCCATATACAAGAGACCCCTGAGAGCTCCATGCCTCTGTTTCTATCACACGACTTCGTTATAGCAGCCTGAACTGACTAAGATGAATGGAGTATGGGGAGAGTCCTTAACCCAACTCTGCAGCCTCCATCCAAAAACCCTAGTAATAACCCTTCCCAAGTAAGCCTTCTCATCTCCAGGTTACTTGGTTTCCTCTCGCATGTAGCTCTCTGCTCCAATTTCCTTCTTAATGTTTCTCTCTTGTGTCACCCTGTCCTGGGACCTGCCCTCTTGGTCTTTCCCTCTTCTCCATGCAGAGCAATTCGGTTCTCTTCCCGCTCTCCCACACATGCCTCCTCACCCCGATCACATTGGTTCATCCAGTGACCAGAGCCCACCCTCATAGCAGGCAGTCAATTATGTGACAAAGAATATTTTCTTGTCATAGAATGAATAGGGTGAGCACCTTGAGTGTCAGGAGTGTGATAGAAAGTGGTTTGGATCCACACTGTGTGAAATAGCTGCCGCTGCTTGCTTGAGCCACAGTGAGGCTGGTGGCAGAGGAAACACTCTTAATGACCTGGCAGGTGTTCCCAAAGCCAGGAAGAGTGTGAACCCATCTAATTATTATTTAGTAAAAAAATTTGTAAACAAATACAACCTAAGTACCTTAAATGATTTTTAAATCCATTTCAAATCCATTTTAAATTACAAGATTTTTTTTTACTTATGTAAAGAATGTATTTCATGTATAATTAAAATTCTGTTAGCAAAATTCAATCTCTCACTGATTGCCACATTTAAGCAACATATTTCCACACAAATTACACCCTGGCACCAATATTTAGGTATTCTCATCACACTGTCAGAATGCCCAGCAATAATCACTCTATCACTTGAAATCCAGAGCAAACACATAAGTACACAGCCACCCAGTCAATGTTACAAAGAGAATCACCAAAATGAAATGCAAAAGTATGTGTGTAAAAATAAATCTCTCTCATGATTTCACTCTTGGTCTCCCCCTCTCAATGCACTCTGTATTATCAAGTGTGATGAGATGCTGAGTATATTATTGTATTTTCCAAATTTTCTTTTACAATGATGTAGTAGAACTTTTACATGAGGTATTCAAATATCTGGGGATAGCTACTAAACCAGTGGGGTCAAACTCCCACCACATATTTATACAAGGAATTGAGAAGACTTCTCAGAAAGTTTATCATAAAACAGAGCCACCAGAAAAGCCATGGTCATCAGAAGGAGGGATGATCCTGAGTACATTCTGACAGGAGTCTCTTGGATGCATCTGTCACCTTTGGCTTCATATCTGAGTTCTCTAAAGAAAGGGTATGCTGGGGTCCAGCCTCAGCGGGTCCAGGGGTCCCCAAAGGTGTGGACGGAGTCGGCGAAGAAGGAATGACACGGAGACAGCGTTCAGTTGATCAGCAGCCTTGCCAGGATTTCTAGTCACAGTCTCCAGCCAAGTTCTGTGTCCATGTTCTCTTGCTAGGTTCTCCAGCCAGGTTCGGTTTAGGTTCTCCATAGCCGGGTTCTTCAGCCAGGTTCTTTCTAGGTTCTCCAACCAAGTTCTGTAGCCAGGCCCCGTCCAGGATCCCTTGCCATGTTCTCTCCAGCGAAGTTCTTCTGTCTCTAGGCTCTGTGTAGGTTCTGTCTTCTGTTCTGTCTTCTAAGTTCTGTCCTCCAAGTTCTGTGTGTAAGTTCTGTCTCCTAAGTTCTGTCTTCTAAGTTCTGTCTCTAAATTCTGTGTGTAGGTTCTAAGTTCTGTCTTCTAAGGTCTGTCTTCTGCTTAG
>NW_006285049.1:7048722-7058586 GCF_000327345.1 Myotis davidii | reverse complement strand
CTCCCAGCAAGGGTGGCTGTCCTGGCCAGTGTTGCTCAGTAGTTGAGTATCAATCCATGAACCAGGAGGTTACAGTTAGATTCCTAGTCAGGGCACATGCCCATTTGCAGGCTTGGCCCAGTTGGGGGTTGTGCAGGAGGCAGTTGATCGATGATTCTCATCATTGATGTTTCTATCACTCTCTCCCTTCTCCCTTCCTCTCTAAAATCAATAAAAACATTTTTTTTAAAAAAAAATGAAAGTGTGGCTGAAATGAAAGTTTACTACTCTGTATTGTTTTTCACACTGGGGCAGAAGTAGCCCAGTTTATGATTCCTCTGACCAGGTATAACACAGGATATTTCTCCCCACTCACTGTGGAACTGCTTTGGCACCTGGAAGAATCCAATGGGAGACTGAAATGCCCAGCTAAAGGATGTTGAGTCTAGAAGGCACAGCGGTAGATGCTCACCTGGGAAGAGAAGTGACTGCAAAAGCACTGGTATTGCCAAGTGATTCTCACAGAAGAACAAGACACAGTGGTTCTCAGCCTTCTGGCCCTTTAAATATAGTTCCTCATGTTGTGACCCAACCATAAAGTTATTTTCGTTGCTACTTCATAACTGTAATGTTGCTACTGTTATGAATCGTAATGTAAATATCTGATACGCAGGATGGTCTTAGGCGACTCCTGTGAAAGGGTCGTTTGACCACCAAAGGGGTCGCGACCCACAGGTTGAGAACCGCTGAGCAAGAGTATCCAGTAGATGGGAGAGGTTCGGGTGGACCCAGTAGTGGTGTCCAGAAGCAGCGCCAGATGCTGTGGTGTTCCTGGCAGACATGGCGAACCCACTGGAGGAAGACAGTGCCAAGAGAAGATGAGTAAAACCCCCAAGACACATGAGAACATATGAGACACTCCTTAGCACATACTAGTATAAGAACTCCCAGGGAAACACACACACACACACACACACACACACACACACACACACACACACAGTTTTCAGGAGGCTGGAGCAAGAGACAGGGAAACATAGAAGTGAGAGAAGTACATCTCACAGTGTCTCTCACAGGGGAGGCATGCAAACGTTTTCTTTTAGAAGTGTGAGTTTAAATGCTAGTAGAGCTGTGAAGACTATGAAAGATAATGAAAGACACACAGTTGTAAATGTATTCTCTGTATCATGTTACAGGCTGCCTTGAGGAAATTTCTCCTTGCTGGTCTTGGCTCTGTCCGCTGGAGCCCTGACTTGCCAAACTCCATTCATGGATTCCTGGGATTCAATTGGAGGTGCCTCAGAAGGGAAGTGCGGTGGGAAAGTCTGCAGGAGGGATCTGGGTGTAATTCCAGAGAGGATTTTTTTTTTTGGCGGGGGGTGGGGGGGGCGGGTAGGGAGGGGAGGAGATTTTTTTTTCTCAACGTATGACAAAAGTCACTGCTATATGGCAATATAATACCAAACAACTCATTCTTTGAAATAATAAACCTTAAAATATTTGTGGACAGCTGTGGCATCTCTGCTTAGTCTCTTCTCCTGAGGCTAAACGCCTCAGACATCTGTTCCTCCAACAAGGCGGCTGCAGCATTTCATCCTGCCAGTTGCTTTCTTTCATTATCCTCTGGTTGGTTAATCCATGTCCTTTTGACTATGTGTGCCACTGATTCAAAATCCGCAACTCAGATATGGGTTTAAGTTTTTAGTGTCTACAATTAATTATATATTACTCTTGAACCCCTTTCCTGATTATGAGGAGAAAAAAAAAATTTTTTTTTTAGGGGAAAAATTAAACTTTCCAGATAAATCTACTTCTTCCAGGTAGATGTATAAACTGCAAAATATAGACTGTTCTGTGTTATATGTCTATAACACCAACTCCTCATGCATGACTGGTTTCTAGGCGGAGGGTGTCTGTATAATGCTGAAGTCGCTTTGGTTCATACATGACATCTGCTAGGCAAGGGAAGCAGAATTAGCAAGTTGGCTCACTCATCTTTGACTCTCTATCTCCATATCCCCGTGAAATAATGGGAGGAGGGGGATATTGTGTGACAGAATGAATTTATTAGCGACAAAATGAAACCAAGGTTTTTGCCCTCAAAACTGAACTCTTGAAGCCCAAGAACTAAACTCTAACAAAAGTGTGTAATGGGCTGAGAGAGGAGGTAAGGATGGTTGGCAAGGGTTCTAAGGCCTGAGAAAGAAGCCAAGTTTGAGGAGAACCTGGACCTCCAGGAGAGAGAGGGGAAATGATGAAAAAGAAAAGGCAGTGATACAGGAAAGGAGTGAGACAGACCAAAGCTCTGAACTCCCAGAGTCAAGCCGCCCTGCTCAAGGGACCCACAAGGACCTCAGTTGTGCTGATGTGTGCCCCAGCTACACACACTCTGCAGCCAGGTCTGTTCAGAAGAGAGGCCTCCTGCATGCAGACCCGTGTACATCGGCTACCTGTTCTCACCAATACAGCTCTCCACGCCTGGAAATGAATGAACCATAAAAGAGTATCCAAAAGCCAAGGAAATCCAGAGAATAGGGAAACAAAGACCAAGATGAACAAACAAGACAGACAAGCCTAGAAACAATGGAGGGACCAGACTTTTAAAATACCTAACTCTTGGCTTTCAGCTCGGAGGAGGCTTAAGTGCAATTTTTTTTGTCTGGAATTCAGGTTCATACAATACCAGCTGCCTCAACCACGGCACTGAAGTTTGACCCTAATGAGATCAAAGTCATACACCTGAGGTGCCCCAGTGGGGAAGTTGGTGGCATGTTTGTCCTGGCCCCCATGATCAGTCCTCTGGGTCTGGCTCCAAAAAAAGTTTGGTGATAACATCACCAAAGTAAGTGGAGATTGGAAGGGTCTAAGGCAGCTGTGGGCAAACTATGGCCCACGGGCCGAATCCGGCCCGTTTGAAATGAATAAAACTATTGAAAAAAAAAGACCGTACCCTTTTATGTAATGATGTTTACTTTGAATTTATATTAGTTCACACAAACACTCCATCCATGCTTTTGTTCCGGCCCTCCGGTCCAGTTTAAGAACGCATTGTGGCCCTCGAGTCAAAAAGTTTGCCCACCCCTGGTCTAAGGATTACAGTGAAACTGGCCATTCAGAACAGACAGGCCAGACGGAGGTAGTGCCTCTGCCCTGATCATCACAGCCCTCAAAGAGCTACCAAGAGACAGAAAGGAGAAAAAAAAATAGTGGAAATATCACTTCTGATGAGATTGTCAACTTGCCCGACAGATGCAGCACTGATCTTCAGCTAGAAAACTCTTCGGAACCGTTAAAGAAGTCCTGGGACTGTTCAGTCTGGGCTACAAATTGATGGCTGCCAGCCACCCTCGTGACATCATAGATGACATCAGCAGTGGCACAGAGGGACGCCCAGGTAGTTAAGAGCTACAATGGAGCCCTAACCGGTTTGGCTCAGTGGATAGAGCGTCGGCCTGCAGGCTCAGGGGTCCCAGGTTTGATTCTGGTCAAGGGCATGTACCTTGGTTGCGGGCACATCCCCAGTGGGGAGTGTGCAGGAGGCAGCTGATCAATGTTTCTCTCTCATTGGTGTTTCTAACTGTCTACCCCTCTCCCTTCCTCTCTGTAAAAAATCAATAAAATATATTTTAAAAAAGAACTACAAAGGAAAATGTTTCAGTTAAATCCTACTACCTTCTCCATTGGCCAAACAAAAAGTATCATACATATGATACCCAAAAAGAAAGAAAATTGTTTACCATTAGGATGTCCTCTTTCTATCACTTAACACAAAAATGTGGAGAAGGAAACTTTATACATGAAAAGCATGCTCTCATTTTTCATCATTTAAACAGAAGAATAAAATAGGCCCCACTGTATTTTTTTTAATATGTTGTTATTTTTTATTGATATGAGAGAGAGGAAGGGAGAGAGAGAGAGAGAGAGAGAGAGAGAGAGAGATCCATGTGAGAGAGAAACATGGATCAGCTGTCTCCTGCACTCCCTCTACCAGGGATTGAGTTTACAATCTGGGCATGTGCCCTGACCAGGAATCAAACTGTTGACCTTTTGGTGCATGGGATGATGCTCAACCAACTGAGTCACATGAGCCAGGGCCCACTGTGTTTTTAAAACTAGGAGTTACAAATCCTGAGTTTTTAGAATAAAGTCGGGAACCTTTGCAGGAGAGGCCCAGGTAACTATGGATCCATGAGACCTGTAATCCCCACTGGTATTTGCTGCTTTCGATTTAGGCGTGGAAGGCATTGGCTAAAATATGCAATGATCTGTAAGAGCAAGATAATTGATATTTAACCTTTGCCAAAGGATTAAGAATTTAGCATAATTTATCAGATTAGCTTGTGAATCAGAAGGATGCCCCAAATTAATTGGAGTTTTGAGTTGAAAACAAATGGGACAGTAAAAGGAAGAGCCACCCTAGAGAATCCCCATTAGAGACTCAGAAGAAGCTGAAGAGACATTTGACATCTAAAGAGGAAAATGGTCAGGAAGAAGTTACCTATTTTACAGTATTGCATTGGGTCAACCCTGCCTGGAAATGTTGATAAAGCTAATGTCTTATCTAGAGTTTGACATTGTAGGTCACGTTGATAAAAATATCATTGACTGCACAACACAAGCCTTAAAACAAAGCTTTACCAGGTCATCCTCAAACACCAGGGCAGAAGTAATCAGTCTATTTAGGCACAATGGGATCTAAATAGATATTTACAAAGTTTGTAAATATCAAAGCTGGCCCCAAAACACACTTAACAATGAATCTTTTATAAGAAGGAAAACGGTGAAGGTGCTGTATGAGATACTGAAGTAATATTCACACAACATTAGGTAATTGCTATAAATGCCTTGAAGAATAATAATATTTACCAACTTGCTAGTATGTTAGTTTTAAATGTAATTGTGTAAGGTCATTTGCATAGAGTTCTTTTTACTTATGGCCACTTTGTCTTTTTTTATTCTTTTAAAATTCATTTCAGCTATGCAACTAACAGGAAATCACTGGATACTGACAGCAAGGTCCATCTGAGGGCCATGCTTAGCATGGGAAGAAAACAGTTGACAAACACAGATCAAAGGTATTACTGTAACTAACATGGGATCACTTGCATGGGAAGATATACTAATAACGGGGCTGAAATTTTTATCATTGACATTGAACCCAATGCTGCAGAAAAAGTAAGTGTTGGGAACATTTGATCTTGACGCCTCTAAAGCAAAAACTGACCATTGACTTAATGGGCAAGGCAAGAAACAGAAAGGCATCTTGCCATCAAATGCAAAGAGACGACTTTCGCCGAGCCATCAATGAGATGACAACACAGGTGGGGCTGGGGTTGGCTGCTTAGAAACCTCTTAACATCCATCCAACTCATTCTCAAGCCCCATGTTTGGTCCTGCAATGACATCCTACCACCACTTCACAGTTGCCTTTGGGGTTCATTGTAACCCTGCTTTCTTTGTACGTTTGGGAAATCCTCCATTTGACTTACCTTGGGAACTCACCTCTCAAATGGATCATCTGAATGAATTCTTAAAGAATAAATGCCCAAGAGAATACAATGTCTAATTGGCTGACTCAATCAATCAATATGACCAAATTTAAGGAAAGACCAAATGTTCCTCTATTATTTCTATTTCTTTTGATTTTCATTTTGAAGGCAAATGGGACCTTTTTTATTAGCATATCTTCTGTACTGCGATGATGGCATAGCTTTAAATTTTGCTACAACTGGAGTGCTATTTGCCCATGTGTCTCTGACTCTTTTCCTGTGTGTTTCCCTGCGTAGGGTGTGAATTTCTGTATCATATTTATTGGATAACTCACCCTTACCAATGCCAGCATCTCGTGAGCACATGAGGGGCCTGCTAATTACAGATCTAAAGCATTCATTAAACTATTCTGAAACATGACAAGTACCACTCTATCAAATAAAATAAGGCACAGAGTACACATGCAAGCCTGCTTGTTTAGTGGTAATATGGATTTTAGTGTGCACTTGTCACCCACTTTAGGTTCTCATTATTGTCCTGCTCTCCCTAATTCAGTGATGTATCATCTTCCTGCATTTGTCTAAATCAGTTCAGCAGCAGATAAATCAAAGCTTTTCTTGCCCTTGCCCTTCCAAGCTGTTCAAATCATCCATCTGACCACAGAAGAGAGGAAATAATCACTTGCTTGGAAAAAGAAAATATCTGCACTAACTCTACAGTAAACCACTTTTGCATCAATGTGTGCAAATACGTCCATGGTACCTGTGTGTGTACACATATGGATGCACACTGAAATCACACACCTTGGGGCATATTCCCAAAGAAAAACATCAAAAAACCAAAATGTTGCTCATTTTTCTTCTTTCAGAAAGGAGGAAAACCAGTCTCAATTCTCTTCTTTTAAGAAGAGAGTATATTCGACATTTCAAAAGCCATCTAAGATCCTATTTTTATATCCTCGTGAGCTGTGGGAGCTGGAAATTAATTGGTTTTTTAACTGGCAAATCCTTTGATAGACGATATACCCTGGCATTCAGAAACCTAATTCATTTTTCTCTTTGTGGTTCAACAGAGGAAGAATCGTAAACCAGCAGACTTCCTGGGCAGACCTAAAGAATGCAGCACCTGCCTCCTGTCCCTTGCATTCCCTTGTCCAACCCACCCCTACTTTTTGATATTTTACCTTTTTTTTTTCCTTTGGAGCTTTTGCTTCCTTTCTAGAAAGAGCATTACTGGAAAAATTATAAAAAGCAAGGGCTATGCCTGTGACAGGGAAACTAAAATGCAGCAGAGTTTCTGCCAGAGCCCCCACTGCCCTCCGGGCAGCTGCAGCTGAGACATGGACGCCTCAGCTCCATTCCCAATGTCCCTGCTGGGACAGGGGCCTCATCAGCTCTCCCGTCTACTGCAGAATGCGCTCTGCTGCTCCCCGGGTGTTTGCTGGCATGTCCAGGGCAGCGGTCTTCTTTCACATTCTGCAGAGCATCATGACAAACTCCATTTTAAGAAACAATAAAGTGAATAGGACTTTTCCCATGCTCTGTAACAGATCCTAGCATGCTTCTCTGAACTGGTTTTCGGTATCCCTCGTTCTTTTGCCCAGGGGAGAATCTAGGTGAAACTCTGGAAATTAGGATTTTGAAAGTATTTCTTTGGAGGCAAAAGTAGCAGAATGCAGTTGTACATTCTGTTTATTTCAATTTATAGTTTTATTTAAAATAACATTGTCTTCCTATCCTATTTTTTGTTTTTATGTGTGTTTATACATATATTCTTCTAACCCTTTTCTTTAAGTATTTTTTTAGAGTAGTATTAGCTTTACAACAAAATAGAGAGGAAGGTCCAGAAATGTCTCATGTACTCCCTGCCCCAACACTATGCATTATCAGCATCCTTCACCAGGTAGTAGATTTACATTTAATTGATGAACTGGCAATGATGGGTCATAGTCATTCTAAGTCCACAGTTTACATTACACTTCACCCATGGTACTATACATTTTATAGGTTTAGACAAATGTCCAATGACATGTGTCTGTCATTATGGTATCATACAAACTTTTTTCACTGCCCTAAAAATCCTGTCCTCTGCCTATCCATGACCCCCACCCTCCAGCAACCACGGATTTACTTTTTATTTTTTTTTTTCAAATTTTATTTTTTATTACAAAGGGTATTACATATGTGTCCATTTTTTTCCCCGCCCTAGACAGTCCCCTAGCCTCCCCTATTCCCCAGTGTCTTATGGCCATTGGTTAGGCTTATATGCATGCATACACGTCCTTTGGTTGATCTCTTACCCCCCTACCTCGGTTCGGGGGCGGGATTTACTTTTTAAAGGATGTCATATAATTGGAATCATTCAGAAAGCAGCCTTTTCGGATTGGCTTCTTTGAAATAGTCATAAGCATTTAAAGTTCCTCCATGCCTTTCCATGGTGTGGTAGCTCATTTCTTTTTTCTTTTATTATTATTATTTTTTTTTTTTGCTCATTTCTTTTTAGCACTGAATACTATTCTGTTTTCTAAATGTACCACAGCTTATTTATCAGTTCACCTGCTAAAAAGACATCTTTGCTTCCACGTTTTTGCAATTATGAATAAAGCTGCTATACACATCTGTGTGCAGGTTTTCGTGTGACATAAGTTCTCAAGTCCTTTGGGTAGATAACAAGAAGAGCAATTGCTAGGTTATATGTTAAAAGAATGTTTAGGAAGAAACCACTGACCTATCTTCCCAAGTGGCTGCCCTGTGTTGTATTCCCTCCAGCAGTGGATGAGAAGCCCTGCTGCTCCACAGCCTCACCAGCATTAGGTGTTGTCAATACACCCTACTTTGTTTTTATTTTTCATATAAATTATGAATTTTCTCACCTATAACCTTAATGTTTTGAAAGTTAGTTGATAAAAGTAATACCATAGTCCTGGCTGGTTGCTCAGTGATTAGAGCCTCAGCCCATGGACCAATGGGTTGTGGGTTCAATTCCAAGTCCAGGGTACATACCTCGGTTGCAGGTTCAATCCCCGACCCCATTCGGGGCTCAAGCAGGAGGCCACCAATCAATGTATCTCTCTCACTTCGAAGTTTCTCTCTCTCTCTCTCTCTCTTTCTCTCTCTCTCTCTCTCTCTTCTCTCTCTCTCTCTTCTCTCTTCCCCCCCCATCCCTTCCACTCTGTCTGAAAATCAATGGAGCCCTGACCGGTGTGGCTCAATGGATAGAGCGTGGCCTGCAGACTGAAAGGTCCCAGGTTCGATTCCGGTCAAGGGCATGTACTTTGGTTGCGGGCACATCCCCAGTAGGGGGTGTGCAAAAGGCAGCTGATCAATGTTTCTCTCTCATCGATGTTTCTAACTCTCTATCCCTCTCCTTCCTCTCTGTAAAAAATCAATAAAAAATATTAAAAAATAAAAATCAATGGAAAAAATATCCTTGGGTGAGAATTATAAATAAATAAATTAATAATAAATAGCAATGCCATATACTTTTTTAAAAATAAGTCTTTATTGTTCAGATTATTACAGTTGTCCCTTTTTTTATTCCCATATCTCCACCTGGTTCCCACCACACCCCATGCCCTTACCCACCCCCATTGTCCTCATCCATAGGTGTTCGATTTTTGTCCAGCCTCTTCCTGCACCCCCTACACCTTTGTCTCCCCAAGTATTGTCAATCCACTCCCTTTCTATGCCCCTGATTCTATTATATTCACCAGTTTATTCTGTTCATTATATTTTTTATTCACTTGATTTTTAGATTCGCTTGATAGATATGTATTTTTGTCACTTTGTTGTTCATTATTTTTATCTTTACCTTTTTCTTCTTCTTCCTCTTCTTAAAGAATACGCTTCAGCATTTCATATAATACTGGTTTGGTGGTGATGAACTTCTTTAGCTTGTTCTTATCTGTGAAGTTCTTTATCCAACCTTCAATTCTAAATGATAGCTTTTCTGGGTAGAGTAATCTTGGTTGTAGGTTCTTGCTGTTCATCATTTTGAATATTTCTTGCCAATCCCTTCTGGCCTGCAAAGTTTCTGTTGAGAAATCAGCTGACCTTTATATGGGCAGTTGTATCTCTCTCTTGCAGGTAACCAACTGCTTTTCTTTTGTTGTTTTTAATATTATCTCTTTGTCTTAAACCTTTGGCATTTTAATTATGAAGTGTCTTAGTGTGGGCTTCTTTGGTTTTATCTTGTTTGGGACTCTGTTTCCTCAACTTGTATGCATATTTCCTTCACCAGGTTAGGGAAGTTTTCTGTCATTATTTTTTCAAATAGATTTTCAATTTATTTCTTTTTATTATTATTATTATTTTAATCTTTAATTTCTTTATTGGTTAAGGTATTACAAATGTGTTCTCATCCCCCATTAATCCCCAACTTACCCCCCCAATCATG
>NW_006285049.1:7043625-7048459 GCF_000327345.1 Myotis davidii | reverse complement strand
TGTGTGGAGGTGCCCAGATGAGTTGCAGCTGTGAAGCAATGCAGGCTGCCGATGAGCCTTAGGCCTTCTTTTGGAAGCTCTGGGTTCTTTGACCCAGCTGCAGTTTGTTAGGTTAGGTCGAAAAAGGCCCAGCCATTCATATGCAAAAGTCTCTGCATACAGCTTGGGTGGGGTTGTAAATTGGGTGGGGCGTGGTCTCAGGGAATCACAGGGGGGTGGGGGGGGCAGTGCAAACAACAATGGTTGCCCCTTCAGCCCTGCCCTGGATATGTCCCTGGGTCTCTGTGTCCCGCGGCCCGTGCAGGAGCAATGAACGCTGCAAGCACCTCTGAGAGAAAGCTGCCCTCGTGTTCCGGCCCGATGCCAGACAGCCCAGTTTCTCCCCATAAGAGTATAGGTTTCCAGAGTGTTGCCTGGAACTGGATTTCAGAGCAGTCTGGAGTTTCTATCTCCCTCCTGATTGAAAGAGACCACAGCGTACCCAGCTGCCACCCCGTTTCACGTGCCTTTGTACCTCCACTCTTCCGTACCTGCACCTCTTAGCACTCCGCACCCCAGAACCCGCCTTCAGCACTGCGCCTCCTCTGAGTGTCCGTATGCGTTACTATTTCCCTCTAGTTGTCGGACTTCCACTCAGCCAGCCTTCCCGTGTTTCTGGATGATATCTGTTTTGTCTTTTAGTTGTAGTTTTGATGTGGTTGTGGGAGGCAGCAAGCACAGGCGTTTACCTATGCTGCCATCTTGGTTCTCTGCCATATACTTTCTTTAAAGTTTTCATGGGACATGTCTGTGGGTGTATTGTTGGGTACCCAAGCACATTCATTCTCTCTCATTCCAGTGTTGGAGAGTCTTTTCAATTTTTTATAGTGTCATCAACATCCCTAGGCTCCTTGCCCCTGTATTGTTTCTTTTGCATATTAATTCTGTCTTCTCTTTCTTGTCCTAAGAAGTCTGTTCTCATCTAGGGAATCCCCCCACATGTATACACACACTTTGAATGATTATAAAGGCAGTGTTTATTAAAATACATTTCATTCTCAAAATTGAGCTATCAGCTGTTAAAGTGCGTATACATTTTTTTGGGACACCCTGTATTTCATTAGCCATCACTCAGAAGAGAGAAAACCTGGATAAACCTAGTGGTTCATTTGCTCCTATGATTTGGTAGTTAGGAGAGAGCTGGTTCAATCTATATGAGTTCGCTCACCAGAAGGAGGAGTACCCTGGCAGAAGTCCCCAAGTTCCAGATTTCTCTTTCAAGCAAAGCCATTTCCCTGATTGGGAGCCTCTGAGGTTTCATCATGGCATGGATATAACCTGCCCCTCCAGTCCCTGCCATGTGTACATCACAGACAGGTCCAGGGTCTTCTCTATGGACCATTGGCCATTGTGCATGCAGTCCACCCATGCCCACTATAATGGTGGGATAATGCAATTTTAAGGGATTGTGTGCACTCTGCTACATCTCTGCTTATAAATTTTTCCCAAATTAAACCTATTGTATATATGCATCCCCAATGGCTCTGGTGGTCTTTGCCTGACCCCTCCTTGCACAGTCACCCCAATCTCTAGCTGGTGCCTCTTCACTTGGTTTTTCCTCGTGAGGCATCTCTCATGGTCTAGAGGCGTGGTTTAGAAACTATACTGTACAAGCTTCTCAGGCTAGTCCCAAAGCAAAATATCTTAATAGCAATAATTTTTATTTCACACAATGACCTTTTTATTCAAGCAGTTTCTGCCAACATCCCTCACAAGTGTACCATCAGGGCAAATCCCATTCTTATAAGAATTTGGAGGACTATGAACACACAATTGAATAGTGAGTGGTGTGGTTTTTGTCCTGCCAATGTTATCTGCAGACGAAGCTCATTTGAGTCTGGCTGTACAGATTTCTGTCCCTGTTCTCCCTTTAGCAGTTGGTTTGTTCTCTTAAGATAGGTATGTATGCTGGAGGCAGGGTGGAAGAGAACTTATGCTAGTAATATGCTGGTAAAATAACAATATTATTTCAAATGGTTGAAGCAGCTATTTAGAATACTCAGCAGTTATTGCCCATTGCCGCTAAAAATATTTATAGTTTGTCAAATAATCGGGAGAATAAAAACCACAGTTATCACACATTCTCCCTTATATGAAAACCCAATTAAAAATTGCTGCTAAAGGTACCACATATAGGAATAAAAATGAAGTAAGTCTATGTGTGAAAAAAAAGTTTAAATAAAGATATCAGAAACTCACCAAAAATGTTATGCACTAAAGGGAATTTAAGGAAACAACATTTCTTATTCTTTATACGTTTCAATGAAATCTTACAGCAGCATATGTTCTACACAATTTAGTCGGAGATCTCAGAGGATCTCAGAAATATAATCATGGGAAGAGCACTGTTCCAGGATGAAGCCTCCACAAGAAGTGAAAATAAAAATAAAAGAATTACAGCAAGCATACTAAAAAGGGAAGCTAATGTCTGATAGATTTCCCCAAGACACTGGTGATAAAGGAATAGATTTTTGTCTGGTTTTTTAATGTGCTTTGTTTTTATTTCCAAATAGCATGTTCAGTTCAAATATACGATAACATCGCATAGAATTATCTGCCAGTTTATTTCAGGAGGGCTTAGCATTTTAAAAATAACAATAACAAACAGTAGACTATTTCAGGGCTGGGGGTTGATTTATTAAGTTATAGGGATCTAACTGCGGAACAAAGAGCATGGTACATGACTAAGTCTTTGTAAATAGCAAGCAATCCTAATGGGAAAATAATTTAATTAACATAAAAGCACTGAAAAATTAGTGGTGCTTATCTGGCTCAGGATGCCTGAACTCCATTATCACCAGTCATCCCATTAATCAATTTAAATTTTAGAAACTTTGGGAAATGTTTAATGTTTTTAAGTTAGAGGAAAAGGACAGCCTCTTGTGTACAATCAGAATAAGTGATCGCTAATGGGCTGCATTCTGCCGAGAGGAATGCGGTTGGACTGCAGTAGTATTCCCGGGGTTCGAACATGCAGTACCAGGTCAGGGGCAGCAGAGCGCCAGCCCACGTCCTCACTCTCTGTGTTACTACTGAAATGTAGCATCGCTGCCCACCAAACCCAGTGGAAGTCTCCAGTAAGGGCTGGGGAAAAATGTGGGGATTCGAAGGGCACAGTGTATTTCACTTTGAGAGGCATTTTGGAAAATAGGCTCAAAAAATATCCAATGTACACCACTGTTCTTTCCCTTCAGCCTCTTTGAGAGCCCATCTGAGGCCCCCCGGGACCTCTATTGTGCTGCTGGTTTAGAAATCACTGGCTAGACGGCAAGGGCAAGACAAATGGGGACAAAGTCAGGATGGGTGTGAAAGGATGGGTACAGGAAATATTTCTAAAATCCTCCACTGAAGAAAAAAACAGTATTAGTAGTCACCGCCCTAACATACAGAGAGCATTGCCTGCCAGCGAAAAGATTTTGGTCATTTTCCTAAAAGCATCAGGTAAACCACTGAAAGACTGACGTGATGTGACTGTCTCACTGATGATTTATTAGGTGTGAAAAATAGTCGGATGCTTGAAAGCGTAACGTCTGTCCACAGATGGGCCATTGGAATGCTGCCATGCTCCGTGGATGGCCGGGGCCCAGCCTGCCGTCCCTTCAGGCAGTGTGACATGTGCTGCTGGTGCAAGATAACACGCCCACACGACAGGCTAGCGACTACATCCGCGCTCCAGAAACGGAGCCAGAGGAACAGCGTCCATCTGGATGTCATGCCCACACACGACTCAGAAAATAAGACAAAACGATGATAATGAGTGCTAGCACACTTCAGAAGCCTGTCTGCATTACGGGCAGCACTGCAGAACCCGTGGGAGATCCACGGGGATCACGCTGGCCTCCCTGACACCCTTTCCCTAGCACAACATGTACAGGACCTGCTCAAACCTGGCTCCTCCATTTCCTCGTGGTGCAGAAATAGAGCCTCTTATAAAATTGAGAACCATGTTCCTTTTTTGAAAAGTGGAGAATTGGGTGAACAAAATTTTTAAATAGAGGGCTTCATCATTCAGGTCGGAACTAATTAACACCAACTCTGTGATGAGTTTTCTTGAATTAGAGGTAGTAGCTACTGTTTTCATGTTAACTTTTTGTTTTCCTGATCCTATTTCCTTTTGCATTCACTATAAAAATTGGTGTCTTTCATGTTTTTTTAATTAATAGCTAAAAAATGTCTTTTCCAAAAATTCCCTTAATATGTGATTCCGTATCCTATACAATAAAACCCTAATATGCAAATAGACCAAACGGCAGAACAACCGGTCCCTATCACACACACTGACCACCAGGGAGCAGCCACTCAGCATGGGAGCTGCCCCCAGTCTTCAGGCCCCGACCTGCCTTGGCGGCGGGGGGCAGGTCCAGGGAGCGGGCAGAGCCAGGCTAGCCAAGATGGGTGCAAGTTAGTGCCCCCATCGCCCTACCAGTCACCCCACAGATCGGCCCTGGTTGCTGGTCAGGCCTAGGGACCCTACCCATGCACAAATTTTGTGCACTGGCCTCTAGTTTTAAAAATAATTACCCAAGTTAAGGTGGCAGCTTGAGCATAGATAGCCAAAGACAAGGGCTCGCTTGTTGACCACAGTTGAGTCAGGCTCCTCTGATCCCTCTTCTCAACTAAGCCTTGACCTTAGACCAGGGGTGGGCAAACTTTTTGACTCGAGGGCCACAATGGGTTCTTAAACTGGACCGGAGGGCCGGAACAAGAGAATGGATGGAGTGTTTGTGTGAACTAATAAAAATTCAAAGTAAACATCATTACATAAAAGGGTACAGTCTTTTTTTTTTTTAAGTTT
>NW_006285049.1:7039735-7041839 GCF_000327345.1 Myotis davidii | reverse complement strand
CACGGCTGCCTTAGACTCTGTCCTTGGCCTCCTTAGTTCAGTTTTAGCAAGAATCCTGCCAGGTCAGTTTAGTGAAAAACCCCCATCTTTGATATCTGATAGAATTACTTATCCCCCAACCTCAATGGCCGATTGCCCTGACAGCCTGCCTATCAAGTTGGTTTAGCCAGAATCCTCCCTTACCCCTGATGTCTCCTCTTAGTAAATTTCCATCCACTGCCCCCCATCCTGCTCTTGGCTATAAATCCCCACTAATTCTTGTTGCATGTGGAGTTGAGCTTGATCTCAATCCCACTGCAAAACCCCATTGCAGCAGTCCCTCTTTAATAGTCTTCCGTACCATCTTTAACAAGTCTCATAAATCGTTTTCCTTTAATGCCAGGATTCTTCAAAATTCACACAGAAATAATCAGAGAATGTTCAAAGAGGAAAATCTTCACCCTATTGCAAACCAGGTATGGCAGCCATGCGTAGGCCAGGATCTGGATGAACTTCAATTAAGTGCAGCCCCCGTGGTGTGAATGGGTAAAAATTACCTCCACTGTTGGCAGCTGTTGGAAAATAAGTGGCAGCGGGCACTGATGCATATTTCTGACACCAACACTAGCAAAAGTCAGAGTTGGAGTGAGGGTGGGATCAAAGGCAATGAGAAGGACAATGAAGAAGTTTAGCACCCTGGCTTACTCTGGCCTCTGTAGCAATGGAGCTCTCACCGGTCAGAGAAGCAGGCCTCGGAATCGTTCTCTGGAAATAACTCTCCATGTTAATGCTCTTGAAAACCTCTCTGCTATGGCTCTGCTTCAGCTGACTCCCCAGTCCCCACAGCTGCTACACCTATGAATGGTTGTCTCCTGTGTTTATTCTATCTCTACATTCTGAATCTAGAAGTCTTTCTAAAAAAATCATTGGGAAAGAAATACACATCAATCTATGTTTAGATCCCAACTTAATCCTACTGAACAAAAGGTCACTAAGTTTCTTATAAAGTTAAACATACACTTAATCGTGTGACTCAGAAATCCCATTCCTAGGTATTTGGCTATATATTGGTCTCCTATGATTGCTATTACAAATGGCCACAAATTTAGCGGCTTAAAACAACCCAGAGTTATTAATTGGACCGTTCTGTAGGTCAGAAGTTCCACACAGGTCTCACTGGGCTAAAATCAAAGTGTCACCAGGGTTGTGTTTCTTTCTGGGGTTTCTAGAAAAAAAATCTCTTGCCTTTAGCTTCTGGGGGTTGCCTGGACACTTTGCTCCTTCTAGTAATGGCGAGTCAAGTCCCTCCCAAGCTGCCATCTCTCTGGTTCTATGTAACAACCAGACAAAATCCTCCCCTTCTAATAACTTATGTGATTGGATTGCGTTCACATGGAAAATCCAGGTAGGGTCCCTATTTTAAGGTCAGCTCACTAGCAATCTTAATTCCATTGGAACCTTAATTCCTTTTGTTTGCCATGTTATGTAACATAATCACAAGTTCCAGGATGAGGGGATGGGCATCTTTGGGGGTCATTATTTTGCTTCCACAACCCAAGAAATGAAAATATATGTCCATAAAAAGACTTGTATTCAAATGTTCATAGCAGCTTTATTTATAACTAGAGGCCCGATGCACGAAATTCGTGCAAGGGGCTCAGCCCTCATAGCCATGGTGGCTTGCCTCGGCCCTTGCAACCCTGGCTTTGTCCAGAAGGTCATCCAAGTGTCCGGTCTAATTAGCATATTATGCTTTTATTATTATAGATAGCCAATGGTTAGTTGTAGATGTTACTATTGCTGTTGATGTTGATTAGTGATGATTGCATGAAAATAAAGCCCCACAACTTTAAGTCACTTAGCCAAAGTAAAATATAGGCAAAGAGCAAGAAGCTTTTCTGTCCTCACTCCCGCACTTTCCGTGTGGGGCTGATGATGTTCATAGACACTGGTGGTGGAGGGTGAGACTGGACATGCAAGCATTGGCCATTGACGTTGTCACTAATGTGACCAGGGCTTTTCTAAGACAACACAGGAAGCGATTGTGTGGCATCCTCAAAGCCAAGCATGGGGGGAAAAGTAGCTGCTGTAAGAAAGAGAAACAGACAGGAGAGAGGCAGAGGGG
>NW_006285049.1:7012126-7022137 GCF_000327345.1 Myotis davidii | reverse complement strand
GGTGGGGGGGGGGGGGGCGGGGAACGGGCCTGAGTCTACAGGGTCCAACGGTGGCATCACGGACTCCAGGACCCCACTCCCAGAATGAGGGAGCACCCTGCTGCTGTCCTGCAGGCAATGCTCTCCAAGAATGGGGTGCCCCCTCCAGAACTCAGTGCCCACTTTAAATCAAAGGCCTCCATCGAGTCCCGCATCCCTGGTGGGTGGAATGCAGGAGTCAGGGAGACAAGGAAGCAGGACCGGCTACTCCTGAGGACCCACCTGGGGAGCCGGCGACGACAGAGCCTGAACACCGGGCCAGGGAGCTTTCGAGTTCCAGCTTCCACGGGCTGAGTGCCTCCCCCGGGGGGCCCATCAGGAGTCCCATTAACTACAAAATCTGGCTCGTTGGGTTCCTCATGCCAAGGGAGCAGTAGACAAGAGTTCCCATCCAGGTAGGGTTATCTCCTGGCCTGAGAAAGGCATGGTTACCAGAGGCTGAGACCCCTGACAGGTTAGCCAGGGGTGGGCAAACTTTTTGACTCGAGGGCCACAGTGGGTTCTTAAACTGGACCGGAGGGCCGGAACAAAAGCATGGATGGAGTGTTTGTGTGAACTGATATAAATTCAAAGTAAACATCATTACATAAAAGGGTACAGTCTTTTTTTTTTAAATAGTTTTATTCATTTCAAATGGGCCGGATCCGGCCCGCGGGCCATAGTTTGCGCACGGCTGCCTTAGACTCTGTCCTTGGCCTGCTTAGTTCAGTTTTAGCAAGAATCCTGCGGGGTCAGTTTAGTGAAAAACCCCCATCTTTGATATCTGATAGAATTACTTATCCCCCAACCTCAATGGCCGATTGCCCTGACAGCCTGCCTATCAAGTTGGTTTAGCCAGAATCCTCCCTTACCCCTGATGTCTCCTGTTAGTAAATTTCCATCCACTGCCCCCCATCCTGCTCTTGGCTATAAATCCCCACTAATTCTTGTTGCATGTGGAGTTGAGCTTGATCTCAATCCCACTGCAAAACCCCATTGCAGCAGTCCCTCTTTAATAGTCTTCCAAGCAGGCCTCGGAATCGTTCTCTGGAAATAACTCTCCATGTTAATGCTCTTGAAAACCTCTCTGCTATGGCTCTGCTTCAGCTGACTCCCCAGTCCCCACAGCTGCTACACCTATGAATGGTTGTCTCCTGTGTTTATTCTATCTCTACATTCTGAATCTAGAAGTCTTTCTAAAAAAATCATTGGGAAAGAAATACACATCAATCTATGTTTAGATCCCAACTTAATCCTACTGAACAAAAGGTCACTAAGTTTCTTATAAAGTTAAACATACACTTAATCGTGTGACTCAGAAATCCCATTCCTAGGTATTTGGCTATATATTGGTCTCCTATGATTGCTATTACAAATGGCCACAAATTTAGCGGCTTAAAACAACCCAGAGTTATTAATTGGACCGTTCTGTAGGTCAGAAGTTCCACACAGGTCTCACTGGGCTAAAATCAAAGTGTCACCAGGGTTGTGTTTCTTTCTGGGGTTTCTAGAAAAAAAATCTCTTGCCTTTAGCTTCTGGAGGTTGCCTGGACACTTTGCTCCTTCTAGTAATGGCGAGTCAAGTCCCTCCCAAGCTGCCATCTCTCTGGTTCTATGTAACAACCAGACAAAATCCTCCCCTTCTAATAACTTATGTGATTGGATTGCGTTCACATGGAAAATCCAGGTAGGGTCCCTATTTTAAGGTCAGCTCACTAGCAATCTTAATTCCATTGGAACCTTAATTCCTTTTGTTTGCCATGTTATGTAACATAATCACAAGTTCCAGGATGAGGGGATGGGCATCTTTGGGGGTCATTATTTTGCTTCCACAACCCAAGAAATGAAAATATATGTCCATAAAAAGACTTGTATTCAAATGTTCATAGCAGCTTTATTTATAACTAGAGGCCCGATGCACGAAATTCGTGCAAGGGGCTCAGCCCTCATAGCCATGGTGGCTTGCCTCGGCCCTTGCAACCCTGGCTTTGTCCAGAAGGTCATCCAAGTGTCCGGTCTAATTAGCATATTATGCTTTTATTATTATAGATAGCCAATAATTGGAAACACTAAATGCCATTAATTGATGAATAGGTAAACAAATTGTGGCACATCTATACAATAGAAGGCTACTCAGCAACAAAAAGAAAGAAGCTACTGATATGCATAACAACATGCACAAATCTCAAATGAAGTAGGCTGAGTGAAAGACTCTAGACTCGTGAGGCTATATATTGTATGAATCTATTTGCAAATTTCCAGGTAAAGCAAACTCATAGTGACACAAAGCAGACCATCAGTTGCCAGGTAGAGGAAAAAGGAACTTGCTGAAAAGGTACATGAGAAATTTTTGGAATGAGCATGTTTTTTATCATGAATACAGTTGTGATTACACAAACATATATATTTGTCAGAACTCATTGAATCATATCTTAAAATTGGTGAACTTTATTATATATAAACTAGTGGCCCGGTGCATGAAAGTCATGCACAATAAAAGGGGATTAATTAGAGGAAATATTTTAATATTGCTATTTGCCCTTTCTCTGTAATGGAAGTGTCAGAGATGAAAGAAAATTAGTAAAATATATATGAAAATCTTCCTCCTGTCAGAGTCTGGAGCACTCCATGGGACCCAGAGTCAAGTCCCTGCCCACCCGCAGTGCCTCAAAATCTCGCCAGACCCAGACCCAAACAGCCCCTCTCCCATTGGGCGAGATCCAGACCCGGCGGGCCCCACCCTTGTCAAGTCCCATCAGGCAGGGGTGCAGTCTCAGGTATTCTGGCCCAGTGCCAGGTGGAGGGGCACAGCCTCAGGGCCCCTGTCAAGCCCTGCAGGGTGGGGGGCACAAGTCCCTAGTCAAGCCCCGCTGGGCAGGGGTGCGCAGCCTCAGCTCTGCCAGGCAGGGGATGCAGCCTCAGGTCCCCCAGTGCTAGAATGGGGGTCGTGGCCTGAGGTCCCACGGCCCAAGGCAAGGGGAGCAGTTTGAGGTCCCCTGGCCCAGCACCAAGGCAGGGGACACACCTTGAGGTCCCTTGTCAAGCCCCACTGGGCAGGAGGCATGGCCTCAGGTTCCCTGGCCCAGTGCTGGGGTGGGGGGCACAGCCTGAGTTCCCCCATCGGACATGACCTGAGGTCCCTCAGCCTGGCACCAGGGCAGGGGGTGTGGCCTGAGGTCCCCTGTCAAGCCCCACTGGGCAGGGGGCTCAGGCTCAGGTCCCATGCCCCGGCCCAGCGCCACACAGCCTCAGGGTCCTGCTGATTGCTTGTTAAGGCTCGTTACAGGAACCCTGCCTCTGCCGTGGGCTCCACCATCTTTGTGATGGTGTGATGGTCAATTTGCATATTCCCTCTTTATTAGAAAGGATAAATTAAAACATATATATAGTTACATAAGTATATCAATTCAAAGTGATTTTAAAAAACCAATAAGTGGGAGATATCTGTAATACTGTCAACAATAAAATAAAAATAAATAAATAAATAAATAAGCCAATAAGAAGACAATCATAGGCTTCCTAGTAGAAATAAGAGTCATGAGGCCCTGACGGTGTGACTCAGTTGGTTGGAGCATTGTCCCATACACCAAAAGGTGGCTGGTTTGATATCTGGTCAGGACACATACCCAGGTGTGGGTTTGATTCCCCCAGTTGGGGTGCATATGGGAGGCCAACCAATTGATATTTCTCTCTATATATATCTATCTATCTCTATCTCTATCTCTATCTCTCTCTCTCTCTATCTCTATTCTATCTCTATCTCTATTCTATCTCTATCTCCCTTCCTCTGTCTAAAATCAATTAAAAAGTAGAAGAGTCATGAGGCCCATGAAAAAAAATTCCACAATTCAAAAGATAAATACAAAGAAGAGAACTCTGAAAACTGATTCCCTCTGCAATAAGTATTCTAAAACAACAAAAATCAAAATAATACCTGATCTTCATTTTCACCTAGAAACATGACACCTATAATATCAGAGAAACCATCATGACAAGGGAGTGATCTGAGACAAGGAAGCTCTGGACAGAGGCTTTAAAAGCCGGTATCATATTAAAATTAAAATCCACAAAGAACACACATTTTTTTCCACATGAACAAACCATATTTATTTGTTCACTTGATGACCGTCTGATCCCCCAGGTGACTGCTGAGCCCCATAGAACTAGGACTTTGTCTTCAGTCCTCATCCTTCTGCCCTTGGACCCAGCACAGAGCCTTATGTTTGGCAGGGCATCCACAGCACTGGTTGAATCAATGGCTCCATTATTTAAAATTGGAAAAATGAAAATGAGTTATTCCACAAAATGGAAACACTACACAGGGAGAAAGAAACCAGCCCCTCGGTCATAAGTCAGGCTGCTACTTGTACGTCATTAGAAAAAGAAAACCAAGTTATCTCTTTAATGTTTTACAGGCAAACCTCTGAGACCCTTTCAAACACGTGTCTGACACCCATGTATGCAACCAACGTCAAGTTGACTAACTTTTTATTACAAAGCTCCCCTTTCCTTCCCCTGCTGAGTACAGGAGGTCTCCTCTCCCCCATGTGAATATCCTCTGACCTGCCCGAATGAGGTCACAGCCTACACCTTCCCTGCTAGTCCCCAAGCAATCTCGGATAACGTTTTATGTTGCACTCAGGTGTGAAAGAAAGCCTGAACGTTTGATGAGTTAGAGAGCTGGTGTGGTGATGGGCTGGCTGATGAGCCTCCTTTTCTTCTTTCTTCCTGCAGTACTGTCCTTATAAACAGTATCTTACTTAATTTATTAGACTGTGGTCTTATTTTCCACAAGAGAAGCCCTTAAAATAATGCTTATTAAAGTTTTTCATAAGGAAAATGCTTATGATATGACATTAAGTTTTTTAAAGCTCTAAGAATGCACAGAAAAATACTGGGAGAAAAGTAATTACATTGTTAATAATTGTTATTTCTGGGTGGTGGGATTTGGGCCATTTTAATTTTTATCTTTATACTTTTCTAGTGTTTTTTATTATTTAAAAAAAATAAAGAAAATGGCAAACAAAATAATATGAGTTTTAAATGAGGTGTGACTTACAAAGAAATATGGATTCTTTTAACTTTTTTTTTTAATATCAGTCACCAGCTATTGTGTGACTCAGTTTGGAAGGGGTGTCCAAAAATAATACACTTAGGCCTACAGTGATACCTAGAATGTGCTCAGTGCCCCAGATAATAATACCTCATGGGTTTTTCAAGCAGGAAAGTATGAATATGTGTGTGAGATATGTTTAAACAGTATTGAGAATTGTATATTTGACCTATAAGAGGATGAGGAACAATATGTATTTATTTGAAATCATTAGTTTGGGGACTGGGAAGGGAAGTTGAGAAGGACATGGAGTTTGACCAGTGGTTTTCACCTGGGAATACTGGCAATATCTTAGAAACATTTTTGGTTGTCACAAGTGATGAGTGTTATTGCTGTCTAATGGGTGGAGCCCATGGATGCTGCTAAACATCCTGCAATGCACACAGGACAGCACAGCAAGGAATTATCCAGCCCAAAATGTAACAATGATAACACAACGCATGTATGCGTGTATAGAGTGGAAAATTCATTTGGAGGATTTATCATGTGCTGGATGCATGAAAGTAATGACTTGGTTATAAGATCACTAACAGGTAACTGAGTAATCCTGCCAATCCCTAGTCTATTCCCACTGATCATACCCTAAAGGATTTTGAAGAACTCAAATTCCAATACTAACAGCAGATTAAAACATGAACGGTTGCTTTGCCCAATGTCATAGATGTTGGCTGGAAATGACATAACTGCAAACGTGAGTAGAAGAGAAAGATCTGTCTGATTTGCCGCAGATATAATATCCATCCTACAATTACAGATTAGGGGGTGAAGAGAGGAAAGAGGACCCATCGTTGCTGGAGATATTGCCTCGAATATTTATAGTTCCCTGGGAGTCACCTTTTGTTGAGTAGATAGCAAAGTTTGCGCAGCTTGCTAAGTTGGTCATTAACCATTTGCCTGAAGATCTGAGTGTTAGCATCAGTGACAGGGTTTCCTAAACATGTCACATTTCCGGTGGCTGTCACTAAGAATTATAGCGTCTGTGACTCACACTATAATCGCAGCTATTTGCGATATTTTAACCTAATGTGCAGCCCCAGCGGAGGAACAACAGAAACAATAAAACATCTGCCAGGGCCTGGCTGGAAGGAAGGGATTCTGAGTGTTCTGAGGATTCCCAATTAAAGAGTAAAGGCTTGGGCTTCCACTACTAAAGTGTCTGCATTCATTAACTTTCCCGTAATGCACGTCTGAATTAGCTCTGCATCCCAAAGGGGAATATTTTAATTCACCTATCTAGGCTTTACTTGGTAAAATCATATGGCAAAGCCAGAAGAATGTGTGACGAACCTAATGTTTTTCTACCTTGACGGACTGGGGTGGGGGAGGGGGACGACTACAATCAAATACAAAAGATTCCCTTTCAGGAGAGTTTATTCTTCCGCCTGGATTCTTGCCATGGCTTGAGTTTTCTTTTGCGGCAGGAAGGGCGGGGTGGGCAGGGGAATTGGCCGTTTTCTTGCTTAATGAGAAACCCGGTGTCAAAACTGCCATCAGGATTTCTGCTGTCTTCCTCCTCAGCCTATCAGAGCCGAATGTTCACAACGGGCTCAGGAGAAATGAGCACCAGCTTTGGAAAGACCGCATCGACGAAACAAAATAAACCGTGTCATTTCATGCTAATTCAGAGCCTCATTCCAACTGCTGCGTGGTGAGGAAGCCAAGAACTGAACTGGAACCCAAACACAGACACACCACCCTGCCAGGAAAGGGCTCCTGCGCCTCCTCCTGCAGGGAGCTTTGGGAATGCCTTAAGCAGTGATGAATACAGCGTGTTGGAAAGAGTTCAAACATATGCAGCATGAGTTCCACAAATATATCTTTCTTACGAAAACACTCTCACTTGCCTTCAAATGTGAATGGGGAGATGCGGCCTTGGCTATAGATGGGTGCTTCCTGGTAATTTGCTCACCCGTAGTATTGTGCTGAGTCGCTGCAGCTTCCATTAAGAGCATCTTCTCCCTGCATTTCTCTCTCTTTCCAAAAGGAAAGTGCAGCCACATTAGACTCTTACCCTCTGAGGATGGGAGAGACATTGAAAGTGTCTTTAGGGTGCTCTGCACCAGCCCAAGCTTCAGGGATAAAGACACAAGTGTGTTCACTTGGCAAACTCATTTCTGGAAGGAAGGAAACGGCATGCCCCTCTCCCATACCAAGGACCATGTGAAGATTGATAATCCCCTTGGTGCCCATTTGTAGGAAAAGGTAGCAAAATCCATAGAGGCCATGCAACATAGTGAATAGGCATCTGCTATCGTTTGCCAAATAAAACTGCCCCTAAAAGTAGAATTAGCCATATGAGGTGTATCAATGCCAGGGCAGTTGGAAACAATTCAGTTTGAAACATTTTCAAATTGAGCTGAGCCCTAGACTTATTTCAGCCTATGCCTAGCAGCTAGAGCTGCTTCAGACTCAGATGAACCCAGGAAGTCCGCCTCCCAAAGAGCTCTAACTGGGTACCGCCACAGCCGATGGAGAGACCAGCCAGGGCCTCTGGTTGAACTAAAGGGAGCCACCAGGTTAAGTTAGGGGCCGCTCGTGTGATAGGAAGGGTGAGCATTTCAATCTATGTCAGCTATTTACCTGCCTTCTCTCTCCGCTCTAAGTCTACCCTTCTGAAGATGGAATTCCCCGGGCTGGCTTCCTATCAGGTCCTGTCCACGTGCGGCAGAGAGCGACACTGAAGATGGGAGGAGGTAAAAAGCACTTCCTTTCTATGCGTCCTGTTCCTGTCAGGGTCACTCTAGCGGGGTGGTGGGCTCCAGGCCCAGCTCCTTGTGGCACTGCCAGCCCCGCCCCTGTAGCTCTCTCCCGATAGAGCAGCAGAAATCTGAACACCACCTGGATGGGATCTTATGAAATCAAACTCCTAGTTTCTGATGACTCTACATCTTTCCTTTACTTTCCCTCCGTTCCAACGTGGTAGCTGTTTCCGGTTATTGTCTCAAAGTTCCCTTTTTGCCCTTTCAGCCTTTAACACCTGTGTAATGAATTCACAAGGTATTCCATTTTCCTGTTTGGACCCTGACCTGCACAGTAAAGCCTGTGGGGGGTAGGGGAGGGGAAGGAACTGGGTTTATAAGGTCTGGGTTTTCCACTTGTTGGAGGATCAATTAGAATTGAGGCTCTAACCCTGTGGGGTCCAATAGGGTAGAATTTGAAATAAGGCTAGTGTGACTGAAATAATGAATTTAAATTATTTTTTTTGGTGTCCACTTTGGTTATTGAACAACTTTTTAGTATGTTTGGAACAACCTAGATGAGTAATCCGATTTTTTTAACTATAAGTCTTATCTAAACAGATCAATGATCTCTGATGAAAAGTTAGCATACAAATTTGCTATAAGCATAAAATATATACTGCATTTTAAAGTCTTCAATTTTTAAAATGTAACATCACATTAATAATTTTTATAATGATTATATATTGAAATAATACTATGTTGGATATATTGGATATAATTTTTAAATATATTATTAATTTCACCTGCTTTTTTGTCTTTTGTTAATGTGGCTACTAGAAATTTTAAAATTACATATGTGGCTTACATTCTATGTTTCTTAAACATTTTTTTAAATCCTCACCATAGGACAGGTTTTCATTGATTTTTAGAAAGAGAGGAAGGGAGAGAGAGAGAAAAAAACCACACTGATGTGAGAGAAATATCAATTGATTGCCTCCCATACAGGGTCCAATTGGGGATCAAACTTGAGACCTTTTGGTGTATGAGACAACACTTTGAACCAACTGAGCTACCAGTTAGGATGCATTCTATGTCTCTTACATAGCTCTGCTCTAGGCTATTATTCCTTTATATCCTCAATATCCAGGTTCTTCATCCAAATACATTGTGTAAGTTGTTGGTCATTCCAAGCATGTAACAAAAACCAACTCTGGATAATTTAATGAAAATTAGGCAGCAGGGGGGAAACCTGAAGTTAGAATAGTAACATTTAAAAAGTCTGAAGAACACAGCACAAGCCAGATTTTAACACCAAAGACCTAACTCAACCTCTGTTCGCTTCCTAACCCTTCCCAACATGTTACTGTTTGGCCAGATGGCAAGCAAAATCTCAGAAACACATAAACAGCAAAAGCCAGATAAAAGAATATCCCTCTAAATTCAATCTAACAGTTGCAGATAATTAGCTTATGATGTCTGAGTCATTCAATATGCTTTCAAATTTCACAACAAAGCCATCCAGATGATTACAACTCATTTGTTAGGAGTCAAAGTCCACCAGTCAAATGGAGTGAGGATTCTGAATTTGGGGTTGTGGAGCAAGAAATACAGCAAGATAGCATCAGCAATTATACCATACCCTTAAATTGTGCATTTCTGTGTATTTCCACAAGACAGGCTTCTTATTAATGTTTCTTCTCTGATTATAAGACTAGTTTGCATACAGAAGTTTTCTATGTGATACCCAATATGTGTCCATTAAAACTGTTTAAATTCTGTGAGAACCTACTTACCAATCAAGTAATGTGCAAATGCTTGTTAAATGTCTACTACAAATAAAGCACAGGGTGAGGGGATATGGGCATTGAAGAGATAACAACGTCTTCTTGGCAATGAACTTGCAGACAACTTTGGCTTTGAAGGACTAATACAATATTCAAGTTGGTGGATAATTCGACTCCTGCAACTCTCCTCAGGAGTGTTCAGATTCTGCTCAAAGCTTCTTAACTAGAGACAGATAACCTTGGGAGCTTATCCACTCCATTTTTGTATTGCTTTGATTTTTTAAAATATACACCCTTATAATTTCTACTCACTGGTCCTTTTTGTGTCTTCCTCTACAAATAATGGCCCTTGAAGTATTTAAAGTCCTCTATCATATTCCCTGTCCTTTTTATTGCAGCTTTGCCCTAGGATGTT
>NW_006285049.1:7000399-7012095 GCF_000327345.1 Myotis davidii | reverse complement strand
GGGGTTGGGAGAGGAGGAGGAAGAGCATTCCATAGTGAAATATTCTTAGAAAGTAGCATATTCTAATCTGGTCTTGAAAACACACTTTTTTATTTTAAAGCTCTGAGGGTTCCAGCAATAAGGAAGCCCATCTAACTGCACCATACCAAGCACTTTCCATAACTATTTTCCCACAGAAATCTGATTTCTTCCAATGCCACCCTATTAACATCACACAATTCAATGGAAATTTTATCTATTCATTCACTCATTTAATAAATATCCATTATGCATCTCTTTTGCCCCAGGCATTGTGATATTGGCTGGAAACACTACAGTAGAAAAAAACAGAAATGATTCTTGATATCCTAGAGCTTAAAGTCTCATATGAAAGATGAACAATTAAATGAACAATAACATAAAAGATTAATGCAGGGAGTGTTGGGGAACACACTTCAGGTACTGCTGCTGTAGACCAACCAGCCTCAGATCTTTTGATGGCTCTTTTAACATCACAGTTTCCAGACTCTGGGCTTTCCTGGTCATCATCCTTTGCACATGGTCTACTTTGTCAATGTCTCCAAAATAGGGCCCCAAATTAACCAGAATGCCCCAGGTCAGCCTCTGACAAGAAAATATCCTCCTCTGTTCTGGGAGTTGAGCCTCTATTAATGCAGCATGCTACTCAAATATGAAACACTGAAAATAATAATAAAATAGAGAATAGCTTACTGCAATAAAATAAGAGCTGTTCCAGGAAGGAACTTTATATTAATTATCCATTAAATGGCAGGCCAAAGTGATCATCCAAGAAAAAAACTCATCTCCATCATAAGAGACTGGATAAGGCTTCAAGAAATATTTGGTTAGCCAAGACTGGTTTGGCTCAGTGGATAGAGTGTTGGCCTGTGGACTGAAGTGTCCTGGGTTCAATTCCAGTCAAGGGCATGTCCCCAGTAGGTGATGTGCAGGAGGCAGCTGATCGATGTTTCTAACTCTCCATCCTTCTCTCTTCCTCTCTGTAAAAAAATCAATAAAATATATATTTTTTAAAAAGAAATATTTGGTTAAATCACAATAAGAGGTAGAATTTGGGTAGGGAATACCTAAAATATTCACAGAAACATAAAATTTAGAAGAGATCTTGGAAATGCAAGCTTAACCAGGGACCCCAATAAGCTGCTTAGGGAAATAAAAATAAATTCCGGATTCAGAACAAATTTGTGCCCTTGCCGCTGTTGCCAAGTGGTTAGAGCATTGGCCTGAGCACCAGTGGGTCTGAGGATTAGATTCCAGGGCAAGGGCATGTACCTGGGTTGCATGTTTGATCCCTGGCACCAGTCAGGGTGTGCGCAAGAGGCAATGGATTAATGTGTCTCTCTCATATCAATCTCTCTTTCTTGCTCCCTCCCTCTCTCCCTTCCATTCTCTCTAAAAAAAAAAAAATCAATGGGGAAAAAAAGAAAAAATATGCATAGATAGATAGATAGATGATAGATTATAGATGTAGATATAGATATAGATATAAAATCTTCAGGTGAGGGTTAACAATGAAAAATAAGCAAAGTTGTGACATCTAATCACAGATTCAAAGCTTTACAAAGGTAACAGGTGGCATATCTGAGAATTACGTTTACAGTGGCATTGACTGAATCTTTGGATGTCCTTCGGAGATCAGAGAGACTGCATTCCCTCACCAATGGAAACTAACAGTGAGTACCAACAGGGCTCCTCATCTTGTCAGTGGTTCGGATGGGGACAGGAACACTCAGAAGTCACTGGAACGGCATAACTAGAATCTATGCTGGAGCAGAGATCTTTAACCTTAAAGAAGTGACTCTTTTATATATTGAGATGACATCATAACTAACATGTCACTGCTCTCAATACGTAAAGCTTCCTAGAAAGTGAGACCTGAAACCGTCGCAGACAGGGAAAAGGGCTGAAGGACTTTCCCATTGCCTACATATCCCTCTGGAACTCTCAGTGCAACCAGCACTGTATTTGCTAAAATCTCCCTCACAATTTCCAAAGGAAAGAATAGGTCATTCAGCCCATTCTAGTCTTTTGGCTCTGGTTAAATGGTAGAGATACTCAAAGCAATAGTTGGGATGCATTTTTCATTGTTACTGTGATCATTCTAGTTTTCATTCTTTCGTGCCTCCTGTCTCCCCATTAGCATGGATAATTGAGAGCTGAATATACTGCACTGAAATCAGTAATATTTAATACAGCTATCCTGATTCTGTTGAGAACTCCTGACCTCACACTACCTGACTGCAGCTGGTAACATTGAAGGACATGAATGTCCTGTTATCATCATTGTTCACAACTCATTGGTTACACATGAGAAGCCCTATTCTGTTTACTTTTAATTTGAGTTTCAGAAATTATTCTATTCATCATCATCAATGGGGAATTCACAAGGGCAAAGCGAAAGCTATCTGCCCAACACCCTGATGAATAAAACTTTAAACAAGCATCTGGAAAGGTTTTCTATATCCAGGTAAGCCTTCAAATGTGTGAACTGGGTAACTGACTGAATTTTTCATATCTAATTCATTTATTTGACCACAGCATTAATTTATATTTCCCTAGTTGGATATGCCAGTAATCTAAATTAGCTGTGAAAATGACATAGCAACCAGGTATAATTTATTTGCATCCTTCTATTTTACAGGTTTTGTACATATAGAGAAGGAAGGAAGGAAGGAAGGAAGGAAGAAAGGAAAGTAGGAAGGAAGGAAGGAAGGAAGGAAGGAAGGAAGGAAGGAAGGGAGGGAGGAAAGGAGGGAGAAGGAAATTAATGGAGGTAGTTGGAACAGAGGAAGATGAAATGGAAGAATAATGGAAAGGAAAAAGAGAGTCAACAAGCAAAATATAGAGAAAAACATTTGTCCCAGATCTGATACATGTATGGTACTACAACACCTTCATTCGTTTTCCTGTGTTTGCTCTTTTGATTGATGAGTTTTTCTATTGAACTCCTTTATGTGTGAATCAGCAATGTTTTGAATAAATAAAAAAGAAAATTACTGTTACTATCTTGCAATTAGAAAACTGACAAGCTAAGTGTTGGGGTTTGTATCCCCATGTGGTAAGCTGAAAGTGGCCCCAAAGATATCCAGATCCTAATCATGGGACCTGCGAATGTTACCTTATATGGGAAAAGGGTCTCTGTATCTATGATTAAGTGCAAGATCTTGGGGTGAGGAGACTACCGTGGGTTATTCAGATGGCTCCTAAATGCAATCATATGTGTCCTTATGAGGGCGGGAGGGAGGGAGATTCTATTATAGACAGGAGAGGAGAAGGCAATGTGACCAGGGAGGCTGAGATTTGTAGTGATGGGGCCAGAAGCCAAGGAATACCAGCAGCCACCAGAAGCTGGAAGAAGTGAGGAATGGGTTCTTCCCTAGAGCCTCCAGATAGTTGTGTGGCTCTGGCAACACCTTGATGTGGGCCCCCTGAAATGGACTGAACCTCCAGAACTGTAAGAGAACAAATGCGTGGTGTCTTAAGCCACCAGGTTTGTGGTCGTTTGTTGCAGCAGTAATAGAAAACGAATACACCCACATTACAAAAAATAAAAAAAAGTAAGCATCCAGTAGCTTCAAAAATAATTGCAAAATGCTAAATGTCCCTGGGCAAAAGGTCCCTCTCCAGAGCCTCAAGACACAGATCCCACGGGTTCCATATGCACCCACTTGAAGACCAAAAGGCTACCCAACTCCTCCTGGGGAGAAGCCGGTGTAGACAGCTATCAGGATGAAAATGATAAAGGAAAAGAACTTGAAACTACTGAGATTACACAAAATATATTTTCAAAGACTGTTATGAGTCAAGAAAGATAAAATACCACCTAAAAGTTATGAAATAATGAAACTTCAAAAAAGAATAGAGAAATGAGGGAAGGGGAAAAGAAACATCTATGAGTGCATGAAGTAGGAAAAGTAAACATCTGGACATGATTATGCTCAAGGTAGAATTATGATCAATAATTCTGAAGAAATTTCCAATTTCCTCTGAAATCCTCCCTAAGGGTGAATCAGATTTTCCGTCTTATCTCCTCCACAATGCACCGGGAGGTGAAAGTCAATGATTGAGAGAGAGCCCAATTAAAACGCTGGATGAAAAGTCAGAAAGCTGTGCATTTCGCCACTGGAGTTTTCAGTAGGAGGAAAGATGCCTGGATTTGAAACAAATCATTTTACAGAAAAGAAGGGTTATTTCCTGCAATAAATTCCCGTCAGGACGAGTTCTCACTGGTGCCAGCGTGGTGATGAATGACGCTCTCTAGGCCGGCTGTGTGGATTGGATTTGGATGGGCCACCAAAAGTGCAGATGCTTATCTAAACCAGCCAATTCTCACGGGGCTGCAAAATGATGCTGGCAATCTTTCATGGTTAGTCTCTCCTAAGATTGTTGGCACTGGACCCTGGGGACTTGGCTGCATGTCCAGTGAGGATGGGTTTTTTTTTTTATTTTTTTTAAAACTAAAACACATGTGCACACAGACATACACAAGAAAGTACATTGAAAACTACATTACCAAGATTTCAAAACTACCAGCAGGTGCTTACAGAGGGCCTACTATGTGCCTATGGTTCCTGCTCCAAAGAGTTTATAAGCCACTATCAAATAATAAAGGACACTCAATTATAAATGTCATTTAAAAAAGGGAATAATCAATTCTGGGCATTTGAAAAGTATTCTTCCCAACTGTGCAACTTAAACTGGACGCTACTCTAGAAAAAGATACAGTAGTCAAGGAACCTACTCATTTATGCTAAAATGAATCACTATTCTTTTATGGAAGCCTACTGTGTGTCAAGCACTATTTAAAAGCATGCATTATTTTATTTTATTTTTATTTCAACAACACTGTGTAGGTAAGAATTTTTATCCTAAACAAAGAAAGAAGAAGAATTTTTATCCTCACCTTACCCATGAGAAAAGCCAAGATATGTAAAAGCTACATTTCCCGAACCTACTTAATAAAAAATAGAAAAATCAGGATTTAAATCCAAGACTCAAAAAAAAATTTTAAAAGCTCTTCATCAATTTTCTCCAGGATGCAAAATCACAATAGGTGGTTATTTCTGAGAACAAAATGTGAGTGTAGGAAGGAAACAAAAAAGGGAACTAGTATTTCGGTGTTATGTTTTTCCTCTGAAATAATTGTCATGATCTCCATTCAGGAAGCAGGATATTTAGAGGAAAATTACCTTTTCTAAAATATACATTTTTCTGACTAAATAGATAAATTTTTTTTTTGCTGCGAATACAAAGGAAGTCCAGCTTTACCACTGTGCTTGGAATGTTTGCTTTGTTTTAGTTCTTGTCGCATCAGATTATTTAAGGACATTCTTTGAGCATCTCCAATGTGCTAGGAGAATTCAATCTGTAGTATTCAGTTCCTTGGCATTTGTATTCATTTTCTATTACTGCTGTAACAAATTTCCACAAACTTTAGTGGCTTAAGATAATACAACTCAACTATTCACAGGACTGTAGGTCAGAAGTCCAGGGTGGCTAGGCTGGTTTCTGCTCAGTCAGCTATCACAAGTCAAATCAAGGTATCAACAGGGAATTGTTTCTTTATTGAGGATCGAGGGATAAATGAGCTTCCAAATGCATTCAGAATGTTGGTAGAATTCAGCTCCATGCTGCTACAGGAGTGAGGCCTCCATTTCCTGGCTGCTTGGTAGGGCAAGGGAGGTTTTCTCAGCTTCTAGAGAGACTGCCCACATTCCTTGGCTCATGGCCCTGGTCCTCCATCTTCAAAAGTCAAGTCCTCTTCACACCTCTAACCTCTATGTCATCCCTGTTTCTGTATCTCTTCTCTGTTACTTCCTCTTCCACCACATCTCTCTAACCCTCCTACCTACTGTCCTTCCTTCTCTGCTCCCCCCCACCTTTTTTATATATAAAAAGCTCTACATAATTAAAGCATACAACTTGATGGGCTCGGAGATGAGTATACACCCATGAAAACATTACCACAGTCTATGCCATAAACCTACCCATCACCTCCAAAAATTCACTACCACCACCACCACCACCACCCCGCCTTATTTTCCTCCTCTGCCTTTTAAGGCTCACGTGATTATACTGGCTCCACTCAAATAATCCAAGATACTTTCCCTATTTTAAGATCAGCTGATTAGGAACCTTAACTCCATCAACAAAGTCCCTTCCTAGCAATATCTAGATTGGCATATGATTGAATAACCAAGGGGCTGGACTTTGGCGGGGGGGGGATCATATTTAGAATCGTACCATAGCATTTATCAGCTATTTTGTTAATAGCAAGTATTTTACTTTCTTGATAACATAAAATTAATTGTATCAGCAACCTTATGTGATTTCCACTTCCTACTACACACTTTCTATCCCTGCCCTGACTTCAGGAAAATTAAAACCCCTTTTATGAATAAAGGGCTTGAATTTTAAGAAGATGGCAAATCCTCAAAAACAAGTTAATATTATCAAATAAAAAATTTTAAGCAGATAATTCTCTAAAGAAAATGAAATTTCAAAAACTAGCTCCTATTTTAATTCTAGAAGCTTTCCATTTCCTTTCAGAGGTATTATTATCAAAATAACTCACTCAATTTCTTCATTCTGTGTTCTTATTGGAGCCCATTTTAGTGCTTCTGTTGGGGAAAATGCTTGCTGTATTTAAAATTCCTCATTCTAAACCTACTAGTTTTGTTTTGTTTTTATGTAAGAGGCAAGAGGATATATTTTTGCTTGAAGGGCTTACTATTTGAATAATCCTCTTCTGGTCATTTCTTCTAACATCACCACAGATAATGGTGAAAAAAGAAATTACTCTAGCAAAAATTTTGTTAAGTTCCAATTAGTTATTAAGGCATTGCTGTCCCCTGCTGATATTGAGTATAGACCCGCCTCATGTTCACTGTTCCTGGAGTAGAATACGCCTCTCCTCGTGACCCCCTCTTGCTCAGCACACAGGTATTCCTGGAATAACCCCAGCTCACTGCTCGAAAAGGACTTCCCTTCAGCCACTAATCAGTTTAGCATATAATTAAGAGAGCTTTAGAAATCATCAGTCATCTTGCTTAGAGTAAGTAATAATTTATGCCAAGGGAGTTGGAAAGAATGCTGATTTCATTTATTTTTATCTCCTTGGAGGGAAGGTGGACTGATAAAGCTATGTGCAAGATGGTAAATTTTTAGACATACTCATAAAGCTAAATTAAAACAGCAGACCTATTGATGGTTGCTGAATAGTCTTTAATCTCTCTTTGTTCTATTCAGGGGGGGAAAAAAGAGGTTTTACAGAAATATAAAGCCTGTCCCAATTCTCAACCAGCTGTGGTGATGGTTTAGTTTTTAATATTTTTAATCTAAACTAGCATCCTCTTCACTTATTTTTTATATTCATGAATAAATAGTATGTGGATAGCAGATATTTGAAATGTAGTTATATTTTAGATTGGGTAAGTGTTGGTTCGCCCACATATTTTCCTCCTAAGAAATAACACTGCAGCCCCACTTAGAAATGAGCTCTCTCAGTACTTAATCATTTGTGCAAGTGCAAGGTGTGGGCTGAGAGATAGGACGCACATGCTTCAGGACCCCAAGACATCAGGGAAGGCGCGGGCTGAGGGTTATTATTTGCATTGAGTACACAGGGTGAGCAGGATGGGCCTACCTAATTAAACCATCTCACTAAAGTGGATTCAAAAATCAGCCTACTTTAGCCTTAAAATCAGCTTACCCTACCTTGATCAGGAGTGTGTTGAGATCACTTCTACAATGTTAGAAATATAGAGATATCAGTTGTGCAACACTGTTTGTTTGTTTTTTAAAAAAGTGCTCAACTGAAATATTTAAGTTCAGATGAAATGTATCCTTTCATTTACTGAAACTGAGTTCAATGAATAAGGAACTGTGCCCGGGGGTTATTCAAAGCTGTGGAAAGAGCAAGAGATCATGAGTCCAGGTTTCTCCACTGAGGGTCCTTGGACACTCAAATTTCTCACATCTCTCTTTACTCTTCTCTAAAATGAAAGTTTATGTCTTCACAGGATGCACATGCTTCAGATGCCTTGGGTCTGACAGAACAATCAATTCAAACAGGCTGAGCAGAAGAGGCAGCTCATTCCTGGGGAGCTTAGCATTACTTCGGCACTGGGTTCAGTTTGACCCAAGAACTTGAACAAGGCCTTGCACCGCACTGTGTTAGCTCCATTCTCAAGCGCCAGATGGTGATCCCTGGTCTGGCTCACATCGTCCTCACTGCCTGCAGTCCCAGCAGAAAGAGCACCTACTGCCTTCTTTACTCACATCCATATGTCTCTCTGCATCTCATTGCTCTGATACGATCACGTGCTACTCAGTGGACTAATCCCCAGAGCAGGAGAATCTGATGCACATCCATGAAATTAGGGGTGATAACAGTCCTCCCAGAGGATAGTGGGGCAGAGTAAGTTATGCAGGGAAAAACCAGCCTGCTGTGTGAGAAGAGTGAATGAATGCTGGTTTGCCAAAATGAAAGGTTCAGACTAGATCATCTCAATGATTCCTCAGGGCTACTCTTTGTTCTTCTGTTATGAGTTGAATAGTATCCCCCACCCCTTCTCTCCATTTGTTAAAGGCTTAACCACCAGTACCTCAGATGTAACTGTTTGCAGAAGGCTCCTTAAAGAGGCAATTAGGGTTAAAGAAGCAATATGGGTGGGCCTTAATCTAATCTGACTGGTGTCCTTATAAGAAAAAGAGATTAGGACACAGAGAGGCACCAGGGATATGTCCACAGAGGAAAGACTGTGTGGCAGGCTTCAGGGAAAAAAAAATTTACTGGCACACTGATCTTGGGTTTCTAACCTCCAAACTTTGAGAAAACAAATTTGTTGTTTAATGCCCAGCCTGTGGTAGTTTGTAATGGCAGCCCTAGCAAACCAATACATCATCTGAATAAGACACAACCTTTTCCTTCAAAACACACACACACACACACACACACACACAGCTACAAGGCATTTTTTTGACAAATGCTATGTGAGCAACACATCAGGCCAAGAGAAGGCACAATGCCTGTTTCCCAGTGTTTATAGTTAGAGCTCAAGCTTAAGGAGAAGGTAAGGCTATGTATAGAGATTAACGGAGTGTTTCTCAATCTTCTGGGGCTCACGGTACACTTTCAAACATTAGACTAGGCAGCCCTCATGAAAGATTTGAACTGCATTCACAGTCATCACACTGTTTACATGCGTCCTCCTTGAACACTAGGTCACCATAGTTGACATTTGACTATCCTGCTTCTGAATCTTCTTGTATTTGGGAAATTGTCCACTTTATAAATCCCAGTAGAGAAGCTGACAATGGCAGGCATTTGCCTTCCCAGCCTTTCTTGCAGCTGGGTGTGGGAGGAGACCCATGTTCTGCTACCCAGACACACCTGCCTGGACTAAGTCTGTAGCTAGTGATAAAAACAAGACAGAACAAGAGGGAAGTGGTGGCAGTTACCGGTGGCAACAGAGGGGTGCCAAGGTCAGCAATGGTGCAGTGCTGGGGAAGGCCAGATGTCAGCCGGGTCCATGACAGAAACTGAAGAGTCTGATCTGGGTCCTGATAGGATCAGCCCTGCTGTGTGATTCCAGAAAACGTTCCTGGCTGCTGCCCAGACTTACCGCCATGTCCAGGTTTCCAGGGGATTGCATGAGCTGCCCCAAATCCTTTCAACAAATTCATTTTTGGCTCAAAATCAATCAGAGTCCTTTTATGATTGAACTGAAAACCATGACTGACAACACTATTTGAGTTGAGCTCTTTACCACCTCTAACTGCAAAGTTCTCACCTACTCCAGGAAACATCCAACTTTCCATTGTTTCTATGTATTTTCCTTCTTATCCTCACTGGGTCTCACTCTACACAAGACCACATTAGCCACTTGCCTTGATGTTACTCTGCCAAGCCAAGTATATATCATACATTTTATGTACATCCTCACTCAAAGATATATATAAAGATATATATATAGATATATATATAGATATATAGATATATAGATATTCTTCAATAAAAATATATTTTAAAAATATATTTAATGATTTAAAAATATTTTAAATATACTGTAAATATTTACTTTGATAAATATTGTGAAGTGAACCATGTGAAGTGAAGAAATCTGCAGAAACACTGAGTTAAAGCATGAAGGATAGACCTACTCCATTTCTGGTGGAAAAGGAGATATAGCCTATGGCAATGTTTACCAGTCTGATGATCATTAGAATCTTCTGAGAGCTGCTATTTGTAAATATAGATTGTTTTTAATTTTTCAATTATAGTTTACATTGAAAATTATTCTGCATTAGTTTCAGATATATAGCATTGTGGTTAGAAAATCATGTACCCTTATAGAATAGTCACCCCGATGTTTCAAGTACCTGGCCCCATATACATAGCTATTACGATATTATTAACTGCATTCCCCATGCTGTAATCTACATCTCTGTGACTATTCTATAACTACCAATTTGTACTTCTTAATCTCTTCACTTTTTCACTTAGCCCCCCAACCCCACTCTCCTCTGACAACTGTCAGTTTGTTCTCTGTATCTATGAATCTGTTTCTATCTTGTTTTGTGTTTTTTATTCATTTTGTTATTTAGATTTCACATATAAGTGAAATCATATGGTTTTTGTCTTTCTCTGTCTGACTTATAAATATAGATTTTAAATACAGATTCCAAGTCCTACCTCAGAGAAACTCATTTTGTACATCCAATGCACAGCCCAGGCAGATAAGGTTTTATAATCATTCTCTCTATCTAAAAAGATTGTACAAATAGCCCAAATAAGAACGGAGGTTCAAGTTACAAAGGGAAACAATCGAGGACTAAAGTATAATATAACTAACAAAACTTGGGAGAGGTGTGATAGAATAGGGAAGAATGACAAGAACTAAACACCTCAACTTTCATGATGAGGAGTCAATAGATAATGATTAAAAACATTACATCAAGAAATGGATGTATAAGCTTTATCACTCAGAATATGGTAGTAGCCATCAGGAAAATTAAAACTGAAATGTTTCAAAGTTCTGGCCTAATTAGTTCCTTCCATTCACAGTCACTTCATGCTCATTATAATCTCTTTTTTTCTGTAATTCTTCATACTTTCTATCTGATACTATCTTTTTATTTATTTCCAAAGTTATAATTAGCCCCATTAGCCAAGGATCTTGTCTGTCTTGTTCATTGTGCCCCACAATTGGAATAGTGCCTGTAGGTGCTAAATAAATATTTGATGAGGAAAGGAGGAAAGAAAAGAAGGAAGGAAGGAAGGAAGGAAGGAAGGAAGGAAGGAAGGAAGGAAGGAAGGAAGGAAGGAAAGAGAGGGATGGAGGGGGGAGGGAGGGAGGAATAAGTAAAGGTAGATATCGCTAGGGAATGGAAGAGCAACAGCAGAATTTTATATTTAATCTAATGTTCCTCTGAACCATTTGAACATTTTTTACTATTAAAATTTATGTTCTAATAAAAATTTTAAATGTTCTCCTAGTAATTCTCATGTGTAGCCAGGTTTGGGCATTGGACTAGAGCATGAAAGAAAATACCTGAAAGTTAAAGGAGAATTTAGAATCAGCTATGGATAGGTAGGGGAAGTGTTGCTAATTTTACTAGTAGGGTTTTCTGTTTTAATATTGTTCCATTTTTTATTTTATTCTTGAATGCTAGGC
>NW_006285049.1:6976110-7000361 GCF_000327345.1 Myotis davidii | reverse complement strand
GTATGATGTGAATAACCTTAGAAAGTCGTACCCAGTCTTTGCCTAGCACTTTACAGTTATTCATTCCTTTATTGGAAAAACTTTTCCAGAATGCTTACTCTGGTTGGATACCCACTTCAGACCATTTTCAAATTCAAACACTCCGCAGATGGATAACATACATTATGTGATCAGTATCTTAGCATGAACCTCTTGCATTGTTTAATTACCTTCTCATTCTGTTTAAATGCCAAAACACGGGAAAGGGAGATAAATCTCTCTGCAGGACTCCAGCTATGGATGTTTTGTGTGGTGAGTGAATGATGAATTTGACCTTCTCTTTTCATCATTTGCAATCACACACAGGCTGAAAGCAAATATGGAACTTAAAGCTCCACCCTCTTTTCTCTTTCCAGAAGCTGATTTTAATATCCAGGTAGTGAAGCTCTTTACAGAATCTGTCTCACATCTGTAGGAATCCAGTTGGGAGCCACTGTCATATATTCAAGTGGACTGAGGACTCGGGATTTCAAAGGGAAGACAAAACAAGTGGTGGCATGCCTTGCTCCTACTGGGTAGGCCCGCATCTCCTCCGCTCTGTGAGAGGAAGGCTGGATCTTACTGCAAGTGCCACCTCACAGAGGCTGCCTCGGTACACCCTCAAAATCATGCCCCTCCTGAGAGAAAGATTGGGAAGCTCTTCTGCTCACAGATTCAGGGCTCAAGACTCAGCGCAATCGAAGGCTCCAGAAGTACCAGGGTCCGATCTCAGGACTTACCATACACAGTTCCAGAGGTAACAAGGTCGTATCACTTTTAATTATCGGTTTCATCCGTTTTCAGGTGAGCCACTTTTTCTTCTACATATGCTACTTTGTCTCACTTTGCAGCCACAACTGAAAAGATGTGAATCTACACACTGCAATGATTTTTTTTTAATTAAATATGCCAGCATTCTATATCCAAATAAGGTTTACTCACTTAAATACTGATCTTGGGAAGCCAAACGTTCATTCCACATATGTGCCACATGTCAGAACCTTTTCAAAAGGTTTCCTTGGAAATTATTTCAGGGTCTGGAGTATTTTTCAAGAAGTTCCTATTGGCAGTGAGTAGTTCTTTAGAAATGTAATTGACTTAGAACAGCAATTCTCAAAGTTTTTGGTCTCTGAATCTTTGACACAGATAAAAATTATTAAAGATCCCAAAGAGTTTTTGTTTGTGTGAATTGTTTTATCAATATTTACCATGTTAGAAATTAGAATATAAATTTAAAATTTTTATTTCTTTTAAGTAACTATAGTAAGCCTATCAAATGTTAACATAGGTAACACATTTTTATGAAGATAATTACTACATTTTCTCAAACAAAAACATTTTGTGAGAAATGTAGCATTATTTTACATTTTTTGTAAATCATTGTAATGTCTGGCTCAATAGAACACAGATAGATTTTTATATCTGTTTCTGCTTCCAATCTGTTGCAATGTCATTTTAATTGAAGTATATGAAGAAAATCCAGAATCTCACATATACATAGTAGAAAAGGAAGGGTTATTTTAAGAATTTTTTTCAGATAATTTTGAAATTCTTCTATGACGCTATACCAAAATCTAACAAATGTTAGTTTTTTAATGGCTAATTGCAAAGTGAAATTGAAAACCATACCAGTTGCCCGGCCAGTGTGACTCAGCGGTTGAGTGTTGACCTATGAACCAGGAGGTCATAGTTTGATTCCAGGTCAGGGCACATGCCGGGTTGCAGGCTCGATCCCCAGTAGGGGGCATGCAGGACACAGCCAATTAATGACTCTCTCTCATCATTGATTGTTTCTATCTCTCTCTCCCTTTCCCTTCCTCTCTGAAATTAATAAAAATATATTTTTTAAAAGAAAACCATGCCAATTAACTTGTCATATCCTTCTCCATTAAATTTTATTGGTCTGTCTTGCACTTTGAAAGAAAACTTTTTCCATGCATAATTCTGTAACATCATGCATTGGTTATTTGGAAACTATTGATTCACTGAGTTGTGCAGATCTTCCAAATATTGACATATTTCATTATACAATCGTATCATGCGCCATAAAACCCTGGAAAACTCCACCGTACTCTCGTGAGAGAACTGGAATTTAAAAGGCAAATAACCTCTCAGTATTATTATATAAAATAGGTTTGGCTTTGTGGACCCCATGGAAAACTCTCCAAACTCTCAGAGTCCCCAGATCACACTTTGAGAACAATTGATTTAGAGGATGAGCTAAAGGTTTTTCAGAGTCAAACCTTATACTGTATGTCGTGTTCCCAAATTACATAACATGAAACATGTGGTTTAGAAACTTAATAAATGCAGCTACTTAAGCAGTTTTTATGGAAAAGTTAATTTTTTTCTACTGTTGTCAGGTGTTCTAATTAACATCAGGTTTCATCTCCTCGCATTATGTAAGAGAATTCATGATATTGGCACTCTCTAGGTGCCTGGACTGCCCTAAATAACACCACCAGTTAGAAACAGCTGGGTCAAAGTCCACAAAACAACACAGACAACAAAAATATCTTCAGTTTCCAAACCCTAGATGGTGATCCATTTACTTTAAGCAATATTCAAAAGGACCATGTTTAATTTAAGAGATAATGTATATATCTTAAGGGATTTACTGGAGAAAAAAAAGATTCTATAGTCCTAATACAAAAGTTATATTTTTAAAATATATTTTTATTGATTTCAGAGGAAGGGAGAGGGAGAAACATCAATGATGAGAGAGAATCATTGATTAGCTGCCTCCTGCACGCCCCCCACCGCCCACACACACATACACCAGGGACCAAGCCAGCAACCCAGGCATGTTCCCTTGACTGGCATTGAACCCAGTACCTTTCAATACTCAGACCAACACTCTATCCACTGTGCCAAACTTCTTATCTGTTCTCTCCTTTTAAGCTGTGATTTATTATTACAAAATTTAAGAGCTATGAATAACTGAGGTGTTCTAGTTCAATAACCTAATTTTACAAATGATGAAAGTGAAAATCAGAACGTCGAAATTGAAGAACTACTCTGGGGCTGGGTTGAAGCCTAAATCCAGGTTGCATGACATCCTATAAAGAGTTTTCCGCATAGACTGAGAAGGTTCTCTAAAGAAAATTCCTCATCTTCCTTTTTCTCATTTATCGCTCAAACCAAATTGGAATGTGCAAAAAGGTAATTCAGAAATATTTTAGACTTTTTTCCCTCTAAAATCAAGTACATACATCACTTTTCAATTTTAAGTTAAAATTTTGTAACCCACCCAGAAGCCACAGGTGACATTTTATTAACAAGGGGCAAAGAAATGTTGAAATAATTTAGTGGAATGCCTACACATTGCAAAATAACCATAATCAGAAAATTATTATCTATTTTATCTGCCTTGGTGACATTCATCCAAATGTAATAAACTAAGGTTCAGGGTCTTGAAATAGGCAATAAAAATGATAGTTAAAAAATGACTAAGGATAGGTGGAGTGCCATTAATTAAGCTATAATCCCTTTGAAATCAGTCATTACCGGCAGTTTTTTGCTATGGGCCATTAACACTCTAACTAGCAAGTCATTAATAGTGGTAATAACCAATTCTGAGGGGATTAATGCTTGAATAAACTATATATAATGATTTTTAAGCTTTGTAAAAATTTTCACACTTTTGTGTTAACCTTTGAATAATAAGTTAGTATGTGCAGAATTAGCTAAGAGTATTAGTGCCTCATTTACTAAAACATAAATATTTACTTCTCTCCATCTGTCTATCCCTATTTGTGTATCATATCCTTCATGTTTGAGGATGGTGCTCCTGACATGCCAGGATGTTGGGGGTTTTGCTAGCCTCTTTTCATACAATGTTTATAAGGACTTGTCGTGGTTTGCAGGTGCCCTCACTCATTAAAAGCCCAACATTACCATTGACTTCATCTTTGAAAGTCCACGTCCACTTGAAGTCAATTTTTCATGACTTCAAATTCATCTGGGTCACTTGGCCAGTAATTTAAACAACCCCTGTAGTTTGCTTTGGGTGCAAAGGGCCACACCCAACGCAGAAACAGACGCAATGTAGCAGAGAGGGTGGGTGAAATGTTTCCTGATTCTTTGATCTGTAGTGGTAGCCCAGGAGTAAACACCTTGTCCTAGACTCCCTCCTGTGTTCCTTAGGCCACTAGGCTCCAGCAGCGATCTGGTAATAGCTTTTACCATAGTTGCATGATCATCATAACTTGTTATATTTCCTTCACTCTGGATCAGGGACAGGAGTTGGGGGTAGAGATATTGGACCTCTCTGATATATTTAATTAACATCACAACTTGACTTTTAGATAATGTTACAAATTATAAAGCTATATTGGGTAAACTTATATCCTCTCCCCTAAAAGAATGATCCAAATAAGGAAAAATTATCGGGTGCATGAGAGGATTCTGGAAAGAAAGAAAAACAAGAGCTGAGAGAAGACAACCAACCTTCTTCAAAAGAAATACAACATCTTCTTTGCTCAGAAATAGTGTTAAGGCATAAGAATATTTTAAGTGTGAGATTAGTGTTATCTACAGTATTCAAGGATATACTGCCTCTGTGAGAATGATAAAATAAATGTGAACAACCCAAGATGAAGACTGCCACTTAAAGTCACAGTAAAATAAATGAAAAGTAAATTCAACAATAGAGAAAATTAACAAATGAATTAGAAGATACACTTGAAAAGTTTCTTAGGTGAAAGAATAAAAATAATAAGACTAAATAGATAAAGCTACATAAAATCTGGAAACTTTGGTACATAACCTTCTTTCATAAATTGAATTTTTAAACTGGGAATATAGATGATGTATTATAAAGTTATATAGCTGAAACCTACATTATTTTATTGATCAACGTCACCCCAATAAATCCAATTTTTAAAAAACTGGGAAAATATTTACCAAAGAAAATCTGGCAAAGAACTAACAGCCTTAACTTTAAGGAACTCATAGCAAATAATTAAAAAGCACTGGCTCCTATAGGTTAGTAGACAGCAAGCAATTCAGAAAAGTGACAAACATATAAAACAATAACTACCCTTATTAGTAATCATACATACAAATTAAATTAAAACAAATATTTTCACCATCAAATTAGAAGAAATACAAAAACCTGTAATACAAGAAGCATAAATGCAGTCAAGAGCAGTCAAAAATGTGGCCTCCTGGAGGAATGAAAGGAACCAACCCAATTTACCTTTTCTCAAAAACCCAATTTATTGATTTGGAATTATAGCAATATATTTTGAAATCAATGAATCTAAAAATCTCTATGAGAATAATACAATGGGACTGACACTCCAAAGGATCACGCCAAATCTTTTGTTCCAAGGCAAAAACCAAAGGGACAATCTCAGGCCCCAACTTTGCACACATAACCAGGAACATAAAGACTCTATGCAACATGGGGACACCCCAGATCATTAAGTCCTAAAAAAGTGATCCCCTCAAGTCCAGGAGAAGACTCGTCTCTGAAACATTGCATTTCAAGAAGCCCAGCTGGCCAGATTGGATGCGAGGATGGAGAGGAGCAAAGTGAGTTTGTTATCTGCCACAATACGCTTCCCCATTTCATTAGTTCTGATTCCAGCAACGGATACTATCCTCCCCAATCACAATAGCTCAATATGATTTCTAAATCTATCTTTTTTTTAAATATATTTTATTGATTTTTTACAGAGAGGAAGGGAGAGAGACAGAGAGTTAGAAACATCGATGAGAGAGAAACATTGATCAGCTGCCTCCTGCACAACCCCTGCTGGGGATGTGCCCGCAACCAAGGTACATGCCCTTGACCGGAATCGAACCTGGGACCCTTCGGTCCGCAGGCCGACGCTCTATCCACTGAGCCAAACCGGTTTCGGCTCTAAATCTATCTTATATACCACTGTGCTCACATATAAAAATTAGAATACACTGTCCCTCTATTTATGAAGATGTTCAAATATTCCAAATATGGTTTCTAAATAGGATTTCATTACTAAAGAGAAAAAAAAACTTTTTTTTCTTGCAAGTTTTAAGGATAGAAGCTGAATACACCTTTGGATAGAAATTGTTCCTCCATTTGAGCTCAGCAAAAAAAAAAAGACTTGATACCCTGATATGCCTGAGTGCATCATCTCTAAAAATCAAATGTTATATTACCATCTATTGAAAAACAATATTAATGAAGCCTTATCTTGTGAGCTGCAGGAAGTTTGAAAGGTCAATCAAAGCCATAGTTCAATACAAGATCACTTAGAAGTTCAAAGACAATATCATATTACTTACAAGTCACACAATAATAAACTTGGTTGTTTCACTTATTTAAATTCTTTTTTATGAAGATCTTTGTACATCTTCTCAACTTTATTAGTCCCTGATGATTATATCTCAAGGATATTCAAATCTCAGCCTATCAAAGTCACCAGAAAATAACTTAAAATGTACTCTTGGCTGTCTTTGTAATCCTGAGTTGGTAATGTGAAGGATTATTTATAGGTAAGATGCTGCATTTTCCACTTTGCAAATAAGCTTCAAATCAGTAGCCCATTTGCTGACTTGAATTGGGTGACTGAGTCTTAAGAAAAGTTAGAACCATCAACCTGGAATAATTCTTGAACATGTTCAAAAATGGGAGCAATCTGAATGAATCTAGCAAACATAATGTTGAGTTAAAAAAAAAAAGCCTGACCTAGAATACTGTATAATTCCATTTATATAAGTTACAAAAGCAGATAAAACTCCAGTGTGCAACTAGAAGTCAAGAGAGTGGCCACCCTTGGCAGGGATAGTGATTGTAAAGAGGCATGACGGGGTCCAGGATGCTGGGAATGATCAGTTTCTCGCCTGGGGACTGGTTGCGCATGCATGTTTATTTTGTGAATGTTTGAATCTGTCCACTTTTTCTGTATGCGTCTTATACATTAATAAAGAGTTTTTTAAGAGCAAAATATGGACTGGGGCTGCCTGAGTTCATACTTGCTAGCTGGGTTGATTTTGAGCAAATTACTTAATCTGAAAAGTTCATGCCAGTAAAATGCAAATAAAAGTAGTATCTACTTCACAGGACTGTAGGGAATATTAACATTCAACCATAAGGTAATAAACAGGGTTCCCAAAATGCACCTGGGTATAAACATGTCATGTTGAAAGGGTAATCAAATGACAGGGCAAGCCTGTGCCACTCACCAGCTGGGAGCTCTGGGAATCCAGCTATTTAAATCCACTTCAATCCTGGCTGTAGTTTGTCATCACTTGATGGCAAAGTTCAGCTCTGTTTTGAATATTAATAGAGACAATTCTAGATTCTATGGATTTCCAGGATTTCCAAGACAAAGAGTTAGTTGGTGCCCATTTTGTCATCCACAGAGAAACTGTGTTGGAAGAGTCTAAGGTTTCTACCTTACTGCTTCCTAAGCCAACATCATCTTCCATTTCCCAACTTAACATGACGCTACCTTCCATTTTCCTTCTCTTTGAAGCGACCTTTAAACCACTCTTGTTTGAAAAAAATCTATAGGTTGGGCAGAGGACAGGAGAGAAACATCAACCCTTGAATATCTGAGTTTGCAGTTTGGAGGATGGGAAGTTATTAAATACATAAATCATGTGAACAATAAGCACTTAAGGAATGTTAGCTATTTTCTCTCTCCTGCCTATTGCAAGACTTCTGAACCTCCTCAAGATTTTTCCCATCTCTTTCCTGTAGTCCTCAGAGTTCATGTGGGATTCTCTGCCATGTGCTGGGTCCCGCCATCCCTAAGACACGGGACTAACAAACAAAGAAATACTTTGTGTTATAGCATCACTGTCCTTAGGAGTCCTCAAAATACTGCAGCCAGCTGGCTTCCCTGACAAAGCAAGCATGCCTTGCTTCCCCTTTTGGATTTGAGAAGAAACCCTGCCCTGCAGAACAATGCCTTACAGAGGATTGGGTGGAAAGCAGCTCTAAAGTCTTGGGGTATTTGGAGGACTTTTTGTTTTATTAATTTTTCTTCTTTTTTATGTGTACACTCTGCAGTCCAAAACATCATGGGGACTGAACCACTACACGGTAAGGGGCTCAGCCCCTTCTCTCAGATGGCTGGTATCTCATTACTGGCTCCAGCTAGACTGTTTGTTTTCTTAGGATAATTTCAGTTCCTGTTGCAAACACACTCCTAGCAAGCTTGTCATTCAGTCAGTTAGACACCCCTAGTTCTCTCTGATTCCCAAGAATGAATGCACTTGTCCTCAAGGAGAAATTTCTCCCCAAATATTTTACATGACGTCCCACTGGCTTTATAAAACCCAGAGCTTCAAGAACATGTCATACAGCTCTAACGATGGCTATCTGAATCAGGTAGATCCAACGGGAAAATGGGAGGAAGACTCTGGGACCCCGAACAGGCAGCCTGAGTGCAATGGATAATCATCCGTTCTACAAGCCCGCATCTTCCTGATGCGCAGCACAGAATACACCCAGAGTTCCCACAATTCTGAGGGCATCCACTGCACCTCCACCACATGTCTCCCCTCAAGGAAACACACTCCAATGTAAGAAAGTATAAATGAGGTTTAATTACAGATGTAACCTTGACAGAGCTCTAAGCTGCTAGAGCATACAATATTCGCGAGTTTTAGTTCCTCCTTATTAAGAAAACATTACTTGCAACCCACTGCACCACTGGTGGTTTGGTCACTAAGTGTGTGACACTCCTATGACAGTCAGACCCACACCCGGACAAGATTCAATTCATCAAGATTCCTTCGGTAAAGGACAAAAACCCAAATCAAACCAATGTGGTGGGGAAGGGGTGGAATTTGCTAAAAGTATACGGGAGAATCTCACATGGATGCAGGAAGGGCGGAGTAAAGCTAGGCCTCAGGGTCAAGTTGAATGCTGCCTAGACTTTCTAGTTTTTGTCTTTCATATCTGCTTCTTTCTCTCCTGGAGATCAGTTTCCTTCACTTGTAGAGAACATGGACTTCCAAGCTGTGCTCCTCTCACAGCCAGAGAGGGTTCTCTCCCCTTGGTTACCATGTAAAAAGCCATGGAAGGACAAGTGATTGGCAGTGGTTCTCAGCAGGTGCCCACCCCCAAACCAATCAGCAAGGGCCATGGGGCCTTTTCCCTGGATACAGACACCCTTGCAAACCAAACCAAGGCCAATGCAGAGAAGGGAAGATTATTTATATCTGTGACAAAGATACATTTCTGTCTGGATGTGGCATAGTTTCTATCCTGATTATGGCATTTACAGAATGCAGGTGGTGAAACTAATGGAAGAAATCACAAAGGAAGCCAATATCAGAATCAAAGAAGTAAAGACCAATAAGTGGTTTTCTCAGTTAAAAGAGCCAGGCCTTAGGCTTAAATCAGAATCGGATTGCATATCACAGCAGTCTGAAAGTGAGTGAAAGGAAGTTGTTTGTGACAGTCTGATGACTCCCCAAGACAAGGCACTGATCCCCATCTTTAATAATAACCAACAATAAGCACACTCTCTTCTACTCCTAATATTATGGGTAAAATTGTGCAGGCCGGATAAAATGCAATTACTGCTTTAGGCAGAATGGATGAAGCTCCTACACATTAAAAAGATTCAGTAGGTGAAAGACCTAAAGAAGAAAGATGTAATAATGTTTTTTATGATTATTACTTCCATTGTTATTATTTTGTTTGGGGTTATTATAATTATTATTATGATAATTACTTTTTTATTGATACTTCTCTTTACGTTTATCTTGAGACGGAAACAATAACTGCCCAGCTCCCCTTGTAAACGTGCCAAGGGAGTAGTTGGAAGTAATGATGAAAAAGTCTTTTTCTTTTATATTAGCCCTGCTATAAAAGGGGTGGTGACTTTGTGAAAAGGTAGCTTCTGTCGCATAAAAGAAAGTCAGATTTTTCTCCAAAGCTGTTCACTCAAATCTGGAAGTCACTTCTTCTTTCTTATGAAAAGGCATACTTGAGTGATTATCAATCAGATCTTCGGAACGTCCCTTCCTCATATAATATGCAGAGTTAATAAAAGGCAAGGCCCTGGTCTCCGTGCGGGGCCTCATTTTCCCCCATGTTCCAGTGCTCCGTTGACTCCGTTGATTAAAGAGCTCACGGAGCAAGGTTTCGTGTGATCCCATGTTTTTCAGAAGAAGGAGAACAGGAATTAATTGATCTTTTGTCCCTGAATAATGCTATGTGATGGAAATTTAATAGGAGCTGGTAGATTTCAATATCACCAGGAAGCCACAGAGAACTTGACATTTCAATTTGTTTCTGAATCACTCATATAGGAGGAAAGCCAGGAATATACATACGCTAATAAGCTTTCTGACAGAGCAATGAGGAGGAGAGAAGGGAAGAAAGAACTACATGAGTTGTTCAGCCATAGGAGACTCCGCAAGAAATGTGTTTGAGCTGTATAGGGAGATTTCTTTTCATTTGTGTTTACGAGCTGGGAATAAATAAGTGTGTGACTCTGGAAGATGATTCGACTGAAAACCCAAATTTTAAAATAATGCAGATTTGCAAGATTTTAGGGGGTTTGGGGAAGTTCCTTGATGTCACCCCCACCACCACCCCAGCTGTGGCATCAGTTAGCTACCTGACATGGGACTGGGTGCCCTGCCCGCCAGCCTCCCGCATCCTCCTGATGAGCTTGCACCCATCTTCTGTAGCGCTTTTCTCCGCCCTGGGTCTCAAGGCCACCTCAAGGCCGGCCCCTCTAATCACAGCAGGAAACAACCCAAGCAACCCCTCTCTTCAAGGCAGTAGTGTCTGGAGTATTTGCGCTCTCAGTGGGGGGAAGACAATGCTTATTTATCAAGAATGACCTAGTTATGGATTTTCCTGCCTCATACAGCCTCCTACCTGAGCAGTCCTTCCACAGAGCCGACTGCCTGCCAGAAACCTGAGTGCCACAGAGTGTACTCGTTAGCAAACTACGACTCCTAAACTGAATAAAGAAATTGATTTGTCCTAATTTACCTTGCAGATCTGCCAGATAAGTCCTCCTTAACTAACCTTGATAATTGACTGTTTAGAAAAATTTGCTTCAAGGTTCTTATTAGAGGGTGAGAGTCAAGAACATTTATTTAAGAGAGTATTGTGTTTATTAAAAATATTAATGTGCACAAAAAACTTTTCAAGGAAAACCATCTCTGGCATAAAGAGAGCTCTGCCAAACATACAGGCAAACACCCGCACTTGTTATACTCAAAGAGATGAAAAATGGACCATTCGACCACATCCACTTACGATGCCTCCATCATGGAAACTAATAAACCGTTAATGCCATCTCTGTGCTATGAGGTCTTTACACCTGGGACAGCCTATGTGGATTGTAATTAATCATCATATATCACCAAGCTCCACTCACTCCCTAACAGATGAGCCCTCTGCAACCTTCATGCTTTCCCCACTTTTGTTCATCTGTGGGTATTTTCCTTCAGAGTACTAAACAATTGAGCAAGTCTGTATCTCAGGCAACTTTTCTTTTCTTTTTATTAAATATAGAGCTGACTGGATTTTTTTAATATATATATTATTGATTTTTTTCAAAATATATTTTATTGATTTTTTTACAGAGAGGAAGGGAGAGAGAGATAGAGAGTTAGAAACATTGATGAGAGAGAAACATCAATCAGCTACTTCCTGCACACCTCCTACTGGGGATGTGCCTGCAACCAAGGTACATGCCCTTGACGGGAATCAAACCTGGGACCCTTCAGTCCGCAGGCCGATGCTCTATCCACTGAACCAAACTGGTTAGGGCACAGGCAACTTTTCTTACAGTTTTGCCTTTTTGTTTGAATTAACAGTAGCCATGTCCTAGATGGTTTGGCTCAGTGGTAAGAGCATCGGCCTGCAGACTGAAGGGTCCCAGGTTCCATTCTAGTCAAGGCCATGTACCTCAATTGCAAGCTCCTGGCCGTGGTCAAGAGCATGCAGGCGGCAACCAATGAGTCTCTCTCACATAAGTGTTTCTGTCTCTCCCTCTCCCTTCCACTCTCTCTAAAAATCAATGGAAAAAGACCCTCAGGTGAGGATTAAAAATATATATATATTGAAGTATGTGCGTGCACACACACACACACACACACACACGCGCGCGCACCAGGTATAGCAAGCTGAATAACGCCTGCCCACCCCAAGATTTGTGTCTACATCCTAATCCCCAGACTCTGCGAGTGTGTTTCCTTATATAGCAAGGCAGTTTTGCAGATGTGAGTAAATTAAAAGTCCTGAGAAGAAAAGGAAAGGGAAGGAAAATTGAGTGTAATCATTTCCTCCTCACCTTTCCTAGTGCAAGTTCAATGGTTTCTAAAGTTGATGGATTAAGAAATAAAAGTAAAAGCAAAAATGGTTATGAGAAGTCACTTCTGTGAAGTACCGTTGTGGATGGGGTAGAATGTGAAATAAGCTTATTTGTTAAACTCTTCTGAAAGGTTTCAGATTGTTTTGCACAATGTACCTTCTACTGCTTTTAGTCATAAGGCAAGCAACATAGAGAACACTGGCTAAACATGAAAACTCCAGAGCCAAAACCTGGGCTCAAATCTCAGCTCTGCCACGTACGAGCTGTGGGGCCTTGGCCAAGGTTGGACCTTAACCACTCTGTGCCCCATCTGGGAAATGGAGGCAATAACAGAATCCACTTCACAGAGCTGTTAGGAAGATTAACTTCTTTTCAGTGTGAAAATTTGAAAGCATAAAAAAGTATAAATACGATGTTACCCACATATCCAATGTTCAGTTTTAATATATTTTATTTCATTTTGTTTCACATTGTTGGGTATTTTTTTTAACAAAATAAAATAATACAGCCTGGCCAGTGTTGCTCAGTGGTTGAGTGTCGACCCACGAACCAGGAGTTAATAGTTCAATTCCTGCTCAGGGCACATGCCCAGGTTGCAGGCTCAACCCCCGGTAGGGGTCATGTGCAGGGCAGTTGATCAATGATTCCCTGTCATCATTGATATGTATATCTCTCTCCCACTCCCTTCCTCTCTCTAAAATCAATAATATATATGTATTTTTTAATAATAATAATATACAGTAAAGGCTCCTGATTGACCCTAGTACACTCCCTCTCTCCCTCCTTCCTCTTTGGAGGTGACCATCATCGGGAGTTTGGTATGCATCTTTTATATCCTTATTTTTATATTTTTACTACATATACATGAACAAAAATAATACATAGCATTGAATATATATTTATAAATTACATAGATTGTGTTTAAAATTCTAGATCCATTTTCGATTTGTTTTTTTCTTTATGTTTTTAAAGTTTATCCATGTCATACATACAGGTACAGTTTCAATCACTTTTACCTGCTTCATGATATTCCATCATTTGATTATACTATAGTGTATGTATCTATTGCCTTTTGGTGGAAATGTATGTCTTCCCCATATAATCTCTTTCTGCTCTAAAATAGTTTTAGCAGTTGTCATGAGCACTTGCATCAAGTCTGTCCTAATTGATCTCTCTGTCTATATACTTCCTAGCTACGTTCCCCAGTACCACCAGAGTGACTTTTCTTATATAGATCACACCCAACCACTGCTTAAGAGCTCTATCGTCTTTAAAAATAAAATACAAGCTCTTTAGCTTTGCATATACAACCTTTCAGGGGCTGGCCTTTGCCCAATCTCATTTCCTGCCACTCCTCTTATTCTCCCCACACATCAGTCATAGCGCACCAATGTGATTCTGAAAGCACCAAGCTTCTCAATTCTAGGCCTTTGCTGATTCTATGCCCATGTTTTCTATTTCCTAAAAAACTTTTCTCCTTTCTCTTTCCTTCCTCACCTTCTCAGATGTCATCATCACCATCGTCTTTTTCTCCTCCTTCCCCTCCTCCTTCTCTTTCTTCTCCTCTTCCTCCTCCTCCTCCCCCTCCTCTTCCTCCTCCTCCCTATCTTGGAAGGTTGCACTGTCCTCTGTGGGCAGAATTAAATGCACTTCCCATTTTCTGTTCCCATAATAAATTGTGTGTAACTCTATTAAAATGCTTATATATGCATTGTCTTTTTTTTCCCCAGTGTTCCCCCACTGATCTATATATTCCTGGTAGGGAAGGACTGCATTCTAGTCAACTTTCTGCCCCCAGCATTTACTGCACTGGAACAGAGTAGAAGCTTAATAAATGTTGATTAAAAGAATGAATTGATGAATGGAACTTGATGACTGTAGCAATTGAGAACAGTCAAATATTTTTAATAAAGAAAAATGGAAAAACCTGGTATCGGTGCTTGAAATTGCTTAAAATGGAAATCGGAGGCAGGAAATCGGTTAAGAAGGTATTGCACTGTCTAAAAAGGATTCACTTTGTGCCATTGCTTTATATCAAGGGATATGATTTAAATGATGATATGTCTTAACACATGTAATACCAAGCTAAGCTATAACAGGCGCTAATATTCTTAGGCAGGAGGCTGGTTACAATTATGTTCAATGTAATTGCCTTTCATATGGTAGTGTGGCATGCCCCAAAGCCCCATCATCATTCCCACCCTGGGACATGTGTCATTTACAGTTTCTCAGCCTTCAGAAAGCTTTTCCCTGGCAACAGACTGCAAGCTTCTAGAAAGGCCTTAAGGCACTCATTCAGGGACTGCCGTGTGCTAATCAGTGTTTCTTAAAATGACACAAAAGCTATGTATTAGAGAAATTGTTCACTTATTAATGAAGCTTTCCTAAATGCAAATGTGTCCACGTGTATAGCATCAACAGGGCAACAGCTCAGAAAGCTTGTTGTTCATCCTACACAGGAACAAAGGAAAGATGACAGTAGATTTCAGAGCTAATAGTCTAAAACAGTTTTAATAATAATGGCTGGCACTTATGGATAGTGCACCAGGCTTGGGTGAGGACTTCATGTACATTATTTCATTTAATCTCGACCACAAATCTCTGAAGTAGGTATCAATCTCTATTCTTACCAAGTGAGAAACTGGGGCCTTAAAGGGTTACATAGCTTTCTCTGGATCACACAGCTCATAAGTGATAGAGCTGGATTTTCACCAGGTGTTTCTGACTCCAACACCTTTGCTTTTAGCTGCTATTATGACATTATGTTGGCAGCTGCTTCACCCGCAAGGGTCTGCCTCACATATGGGGCCAAATCCTAGCAAATGTTTTTCATCTTATCCATTCTCCATGAGGAAAATTACTGAAGCATGTGTTGGGCTTTGGATGCTGGGGCTTCGTTTCCTCCTTTCTAACAACATGCTGGTCTTCCCAGTACTAAAGCCAAGAACTTCTGGATGTTCCTTCCAAGTCTTTCCTCTTGCTACGTCAGGGATGGCCATGAGCAAAGCTCAACTCAGTCAACTCCTCTCCCCTGGGTCCCTGAATTACCAAAGGGCCTCAAAAACTTAAGAAACCACTGATGTTCGTTCATTCTAGGCCCCGGGTGGGAAGATCACTGAACAGGTCCCCCAGGCCTGGTTCTTCATTCTTCCTGTCAATCTTGTGAGGGCTGCATATCCTTCTAAGGAATTCTATTTTTGTTTAGAATGTCCAGAGTCATTTTCTGTAACTGCAGCCAAATAACGGAATCAGCTGAGATGATCTCCAATTTCTAGAAACATTTCACTTCAATATCTCCTTATGGAGGACAACATACCATAAGGCAGACAAAGGAACTTAATTCTACTCTTAAAGCTGTGTGAGAGTAAATTCAAGTTGCGAGTGTCCTGTTACGACATCAAAATCATAATCATTTCTACTGTGACCACACAGGGGTCTCCCTCAATATTAGAAGAGAATCCAATATCTACCTTCCCTGGCCCCCTAACCTCTTTGCTGAGCAGTGCAATGAGACTGAAACTTCTGAGGCCCGTTGCTTTGGACATGGGGGAAATAGGAGAGAAACAGCGGTGGTGATCTCAACTCTTTACTTTTTCAGACTCAAGTAATTTAGATTATTGAGGTAGTAAATATTTTATCACCTAAACCCTTAGTGGCAAATGTAAGTTAAACACATTTTTACTATTTGTTAAATATATATATATATATTCACATTCTTCTAGTCCTAACAAGAAGATAGCAAGAGTGAGTACAACTTGCATGCTAGGAATAATAAATCAATCTAGTAATCTAAAATAACACTTCTCAGAACCTGGACTGGAAAAGTGAGGCAAGAAACAGACAAATAGGCTCTGTACAAGAAGTAAGAGGGCCATGAACAGAAAGCCACTGGTGTCTGGATATGGCAAATGGTAGATATGAGAGTTAGAAGTAGAAACCAGAGATCCTGCTCTGTATCCAGGATAGCTAATACAAATGAAACGTTGCCCTCATCAGTTAGAAAATCATTATAAAATGACTAGTAAATGGGCTGAAAGACTGTTAGTACCAACATCAATGTTTTAACAATGGCCATTCCAAGTAATGAGTTCATAGGTGATTTTTATATTATTCTTATATATTCTGAATTTTACAATAGTCAATGTTCAATTCATTTTTATGACTTCCTAAAATATTCAATGAGAACATATTTTTGAAACTGTATGTATGTAACAAGCCGGTTCCAAGATTCTGTTATTGCTCAGTGCATCAGGATGGCCCAGGACTTGGGGATCACTGTGTGTGAAAATCTCAGTAATGTCTACTCAACTAGAAACTATTTTCTCTGCCACCTTTAAGGTACAAAAATAAATGATACCATAACCTGCATTTCTCCTAATCCCATTCTGCAGCCCTTCCCCCAGGGATCTGCTAATAAAGTTGGCCAACTTACCCATCCTCATCCTCAACATTTACTCTACCAATATCTATAGAATATGTTCTCCTTGAAATCGTTGTCATTCAACACAGAAGTTGGGTTTTGTTGTGGACAAATTTCCCTGGGCATCTTCAGCCTTAATTTTATGCAGCAAACATCTGGGCCTTACAGTGGTTGAAGGAAGTTAACTTTTCTCTACTACATGGCATAAATATACTGCTCTTTGCCCTATTTAAATGGCTACTAGCTGGTTTGGCTCAATGGATAGAGCATCAGCCTGTGGACTGGAGGGTCCCGGGTTCAATTTAGGTCAAGGGCAGGTACCTAGGTTGCAGGCTCCTCCCCGGCTCCTCCCTGGCCAGGGCCTGTGCAGGAGGCAATCAATCAATGTGTTTCTCTCACATTGATGTGCCTCTCTGTCTTTCCCTCTCTCTTCCACTGTCTCTAAAAATTATTGGAAAAATATCCTCCAGGTGAGGGTTAAAATAATAATGATAATAAAATAAAATAATGGGTACTCCAGTGGCCAGAAAAAAACAATTTTAATTTTTTTTTCAGCCACAAAGAGAGGGGAGATTTATGGTGTGAGATAAGGAAAGAGGTCCTATTACTTTGTCTCCTGGGCTACCTGTGCTCAGTTGAATATGGTAGAAGCCTTCCTATCTGATAAAGTAGAACTATTATTTGGTGGTCCTATGGATGTCATTTCTAAGTATACCACACCTAGCATCATGCTTATCTCTGACATTTTGCTTTTTTAAAAATTGTAAGCAGAACTCAAGATACCTGCAAAGCTCTGGAGTACAATAAAATCTGTTACAATTGTCTTACCTACTCTAATCCAATCAATGTTCTTTTATATTGATTCATCTTTAAGTCTTTCATCTTCATTAAGTTATTTAACAATAACACCGTTTGCTTCACTCTCGTAGTACCCACTTTTGTAATATTTAATTTAGCACATGTAGGTTGATTTGTGCTTTGCCCTATATTTGGCTATAATGACAAGACTCTCCATTCATACATCACAACCATTCCAATTAGGCATCCAGATAAAGGTGATGCCTCTATGGTTCTTCTTTTTCTATCTGAAGTTTTACTGTGATCTTGGCACCTTCTAACCATTGCATCAACATGCCCCTCAAGTGTCACTCTTGGCCCCTTAATATGGCGTTCTTTCTGTCCAGCTTACATTATAGAACATTGTGCATCCGTACCCGGTAATCTCAAAGAGCTCTGCTCTTTGCCTCCACGCCATTCAATCTGAACCTCAGCATAAGACCTTGGATCCCTGGCTGAGGTGGGACAGGGAGATACTGGCCTTCGAGTCAGTATTTTTTTTTGCTGTAGGTTCAACTGCTTTAATAGAGGAATAACTTTAACATCCTGGGCCAGCACTTTGCATTCCCTATTCCGTCCTGGCATCATTGCACTTACATTATTACAGGCTGGGACAGAGAACGGAACTGACAGACTGTCTTAGCGGTGGCAGCTGTTGGTACTACATTAGATTTCTCCCAACCTCTGTAACTTGTCAATAAATCTTTCATAAGAATCATATTAATTTTCTTTCACTTCATTCCAGGTCTTTATAGCCACCTAAACAGTTATGCCTCATTTTTCCTTTCCTATTTCCCTGTTCCAAGAATTAGTTTTTCCTCTGGCCATTTGATTTCTTCTAAATAGTCCCCCCCAAAATTAATTGATTTGAAAGAGCGAGAGAAACATCAACTCGTTGTTCTACTTATTTATGCATTAATTAATTAATTCTTGCATGAGTCCTGACCAGGAATGGAACCCAAAGCCTTGGTGTATCAGGATGACGCTCCGAGCTACCCAGCCATAGCTGAATAGTCCAAATTTGCTTTGGCAGCTGCAAGAATAAAACTTCCATGCTTTGTCTACTCTCCTTTCCCCTTCATGGAGGGTCAGTTCTGGAGCCCAGATGGGAGGTGCTCCCCTAAGCACAGCAGGGCACCATTTGGGGCTGCTTATCTCTGAATTCAACATAACTCGTCCAGGGCTGCTGCTTCCCTACATGCCCAGTGTTGGCAGGGCTACTCCATTTCACCGCTAATAAGGATACCCGGTTTATTCCTGCCTTGATGCGGGTTCTAACCCTCGCTCCCTCCTCACAGGCCTTACTCTGACCCCTGCAGGTAATTCTGAATGCTAAACTGCAGCAGGTTGTGGACTGGTCCTCCTATCTAACATTCCTCTCCATTCTGCAGACATTAACCTGACCATCCAGAAAAAATTCCCAGGCAACTGGTGACAATCTTCAGCAGAATGACCCAGCTCTTTTACCCTGCAGTCCCCGGTTCCCAAGAAGTGAGGAAGGGTTAACACCAGACTGCTAAGAAATGACCCCTGAGGCCATCTTTTCAAAGTATTGAGGTTTTTGGCAGCAGTAACATTGGGATAAACATGGAATTTATCCTGTGTCGCTCTTGTTTGCTGTGTAAGCCCTGAGCCAGGGATGTCAGGGGAGCTGTAATTTGGTGTGCGAGCCTTGAGCCTGCATGCTTAGAGAGGTATAAAAGGATGGTGGGGAATCACCTGCAGCATTCATGCACACAACATGGGGGAGAGGGGCAAAGAAAACGTGCCTTGGGGAGCTGCTGGGATTTCCAGTGAATTGAGATGCTCTGCTGCTGTATCCTGCCTTGTACCTTCTGTAAAGCTAAGTAGATGTGGTAGCAGATTAAACCCTATGTGTCTTGTGCATCTGATTGTCATCTTGACCTTGTATCAACCACTGTGGAGGAACAATTCAGTTATGAAGTATTCTATATATTTAAGAAATTATTTTCAATGGAAAGTAATTAAACATCAGTGTCATAAGAACACTGGTTATATCTACACTGTGTTCCTATTGTCCTGCTGAGTTTTCTGCCCAGGCAACCAGCTGCCTTGGCCCCACTGCCCATGTCTCCACCCTTCAGGGTGAGGCTGTCTGTCAATTTTCTCCACTTTGATCAGCCAAAGCAGGTTTTCTCAGAGCTCCTTATGGGACTTGGCAAGCCCTATGTCATTCCTTAGGAACCAAGGCTAATCTATGGGCCTTCCTCACCTCCCCTGCCCATTCCATCTAAAGCCTTGTTTCCTGGCCTGTCAAATGAAGTAAATAAGAATGATAAAGAAAAAAGAAGAAATACAGACCTGGAAATAAATCACCCTGGCAACCGTTTTGATAAAATGCGATTCATACAATTCTCTCAACATTTCTAAACTCTAATTTGACGTTTGTAGAGAGTTAGTGCCTCATAAGCAGGGACCTGTTTTATTACTCAGTTTGTATGAATCTAATACCTAAATCAGCTGGTACTAAGGTAGTGGCAGGAGCAGGGGTGGGAGGCAAGGAGAGTGTTTGCTTCTGTTTGGGTTTTTAGTTGAAGCCAGGAAGCTACTGTTGTTATACCAGTAGTCTTTAGGGAGAGTCAATAAGTTACTTGTCTATGGCTGGTGGGAGTTTCCTTCAAGACTATCAATATAATGGGGAAAAGTCTAGTGGAAATGATTCTAGATAACAGCCAAGCTGGCAATATTGTCTCCGTCAAACAACATCAGAAAGGTTCCATTTCCCTTTCTGTCAATAGCAAATTAAGCACCTTTATAGCTGGTCAAATGGCATTTATACCTAAGACGAAAGAGAAGAGAAACACTAACAAGTTATTTCACCTGCTCTGATTCCTGATCAATGTCTACACTTTTACCAGTTGCCACATAGATCAGAACTGTGCCTTCAAACATTTTTTTACCACAACCAACTAAGAAATACTTATTTTGCATTTTTCTTTGCATTTATTTTCTATGTTTTTCTTTTTTTATGATTTTCTTGGTTTTGAGAGAGAGAGGGAAAAAGAGAGAGAAACAGCGATATGAGAGTGAAACACCCACTACCAGTGATCAAGCCCACAACCAGGCATGTGCCCTCACCAGGAATCAAACCGGCAACCTTTTGGTGCATGGGAGAATGCCCAACTAACTGAGCCACACTGGCCAGGGCCATTTATTTTTTAATGCAAGCTGTAACCCACTAAATTGATTTCATGACCCCCAAAATAGGGTCTATCCTCCAGTTTTGAAATCATTGCACTAGACCACATGAGAACTTTCCAGACATTGTTAAAATTCAGTAACTATTCTTACCCAGGTTTAATTTAGATGACTTAGTTGATTGACCTCAGGGAAAATCTCAAGACTCCTACCCTCTCATTCTAACACACTCCTCTCCCAAGAAAGAGGACCCTCCTCTAGATGGATCTAATTCCAGAACAAGGCATTAGGACTCAGCCTAGCGAGTGGAGTGTCCTAATGGATTGAGTTCAGGTTTATGTAGGAGAAACAGAACTTCCCCTGGGAAGGTCTGAGACAAGCAAAGGGACACCGCCTCGCTAGGCCTTTGGAAAAGTCACTCACCCGTTTCCCTCTGCTCTTCTCTGTTGGGGGATGTTTGGGGTGGCAACACTGGAGTGGCAACATTTAAACTTCGGATGGAGCAGGCAGAGTAGTGCCTTCGACACTTGGGTTTTGGCCATCAGGTGGAATAGAGTAGGTATTGTTTCTTAATGTGGTGTTCTAAGTGTCTGAGATTATGCTTTTCTCAATAATTCTTTTCTCAAACTGGCAGAATTCTGTCAACTAAGGTCTTAACTTTCAAGGTTTCTTAAATTTCTCCACTCCATCCCCAAAGGCTTAAAGGCTGCTGAGGACAGTGTATATGCATGTATTAGCCTGGGAAGTCATCTTATAATTATCCCCTGCCTCATTTTTAGTGAAGAAAATTATTGTTTTGGATGAACTTGAATGTGAGGAAAGACAAGAGAAAAGGGATATTTTTTACCTTTTAAAACCTGACATCTGTGGGTTCTTTATTTACATGCTCAACTATCTAAAAATTAAAGATCTCTAAGAAATTATGTTATGTTCTAAGTTATCTCTATGGAGATATAACTTATTTAAATACGAGACAGCTATCCAAGCTCAAATACTATTCAACTTGACCCAAGCCCAAGGCACAAGTGGTTGAGTAATCCTGTTAGGTTCTGATTCGTCCACTGGAGAAAATGTAAGCTTTGTGAAACTTCTCGTCACTAAATGATAACTCACCATAGAGTATCTGCTTTAGAAAAAATACCCACTAAATATTTGTTGAATCAATAGAAACAAGATAATAAATAAACAAGTAAGAGGTGCTGAGAAGGAAGGGGAGGGGTTGGCTCTAACAAAGTGTGACAATAACCAGGAGATACAGGAGCCCTGAGGGTCTATTGGACCACAACCCACAGACTATTTAAGAGCTGCCACTTCTACTACTGCTCCTACCTGGGTGGAACCTAGCAACGTGCAACCAGAGGACCAGCTGGGCATCCTGACGGCCTCCACCAACTTCATACTCCTCTAAATACCTGTAATAATTGCAAACATTTATTGAATTTTAACGATGTATTGAGCTTGGCTCCAAACACAGAATTGGATTCAGTCCCCATAAAGCAAGTCCCATAAGCTACCAAAACACCATCAAATAATGACTTTCAACTTAATATCTTGAGACAAATATGTGTATGACCACAAAGGTTAAGAGCTCTGCTCCCAATTACTAAAGAGTGCCAGTCTTCTTTATTTTTAATCATCTGTTTTACTGCTACTGTGTTGTCAGAGTCATCACCACGGTGCCTAGCACATTTGTTATACAGCTAATCCAGATCTTTATCAAGTGTGAGAAGTGTGTTCATTTCCCCTCTTAATGCCAGGCTCTCTCCATGAATTGTCTGTGACAGTTGAGATGGGATGAATGCTGTGTAGGTTTAATGAGAAGCCACCATTCCTGTCTGAAATCCTTTCATTTATGGACCAGCTTGAACATGAATATGATCAAAGCATTTCAAAGAAGCCAGGACCACTATTTGCACTAAAGCAAGAGTCAATCCAAGTAACCCATCCAAGAAAGAAGGGCTTTTAAAAACAAATGTAAAAGCCTGTTCTCAAAATTTAAACAGAATGGCAAATCGTAGCCTCGCACGCTGTTTGTTCACCAAAGAATGAAGATAAAAAGGAGTTGCCCATCTAGATTCCCTAGTTTCCTTCACACAGCTCAAAGACCATTTTCGTTAGCAGTACTTTGACAATGGAGCTTCGTGTCACACTCAGAACACAGCATGGTGATTTCAAATTGGTAAATCGTATGCATGTATTGGTATCTGAATGTATTAAATCACTAAAGCAAAGCAATATTTCAATGCAAGCGCATGAGTACGCTTTCGCAAAAAGCTGCCAGCAATCAGTACTACACACAAACGGGAAATGTCAAGTTCAGAAATTTTTTGTCCTGTGTAATGATTGCGGTCTGTCTTATAAGTTTTTTGCATTTACCGTTTGGAGAAAAGCCTACTTTGTTTAACTGGGTGACTTGACTCCAACTGGAACTCATGATTTTTTTTTTCCTGAAGCTTTGTTGGCAGAAGGTAAACAAAGCTGTTATTTTTAAGTCTGCAAGTGGTTTTTCTACTTTTCTGGGAAATAAGTCTTAAATTTTTTGGGTGCGAATAGCTCTATGATTTGAAATAATTTTTTCAATTAAATTTTTGGTTATGCAAAGACAAAGCAAAGATCTTATTCTGAAATAGAGGTGACAGATTTGGTGTCACTACATTGCTCGAGCTGGTCATTGTAATCGGCATCTTTACAGGAAGCAGCATAGTAGTTATACATTCAGATCCTGGAGCTATTACTGCCTACATTCAAATCCTAGCTTCTTCCATTCACTGACTATGTGACTTTCTCACAATTCACTAATCTCCTTGTGCCTATAACACTGGATAACAGTCCTCCTCATAGGTCTACCTGGGATTATATGACTTGGTATAGAAGACATTTAGAACAGAACCTAGAAGGTGATGACCTCTACATAAACACTAGCTTATTATTCTCTGTTGATCAAGTTTTATCCCACAGATTATTTCCTTTTAGGAAAGAAGAAGAAACAAGCTCAAGGGCAGGGAGGTGAAGAGACATTGACAATGGGACAGCAGTTTGGGGCTGAGGACAGAGTCATAGATAGTAGCCCAAACAGCAGACACGCCCAGTACCCATTTAGATTTTCTCAGTTGAAATCACTTTTGATTAAAGTAGTCAGTTATCACAGCTCCTAGGGCAATGGAAACTAAAAGGAAAATAAACAAATGGGACTATATCAAAATAAAAAGCTTCTGCACAGCAAAAGAAACCATCAACAAAACAACAAGAAAACGCACTGCATGGAAGAACATATTTGCCAATATCTCTGATGAAGGTTTAATCTCCAACATGTATAGGGAACTCATACAACTTAACAAAAGGAAGATAAACAGCCCAATCAAAAAATGGGCAACGGACCTAAATAGACACTTTTTGAAAGAGGACATACATAAGGCTTAGAGATGTATGAAAACATGCTCAAAGTCACTAATCATCTGAGAAATGATAATGAGGTACCATCTCTCTCCTCTCAGAATGACTGTCATCAACAAATGACAAATGCTAGCGAGGAT
>NW_006285049.1:6969970-6975893 GCF_000327345.1 Myotis davidii | reverse complement strand
GTAGTAGAGACAGAGAAGCATCCATCAGATGCTCCAAACTCAGAGGGAAGGTAGGGGAGGGTGGGGTGAGGGGGAAAGATCAACCAAAGGACTTGTATGCATGCATATAAGCATAAGTGATGGATGTGGACAACAGGGGGTGAGGGTGAGGGCAGGATGGGGGGAATGAGGGGACATTGGGGGGATAAGGACACATTTATAATATCTTATTCAATAAAGGGAAAGAAATTAAAGAAAAAGAAAACAAAATAAAATAGTCAGTTAAATTTCTTTAATTTTGCAGCCTCATCTCAACCATCATTGTGGGAGAAATGATCTTTAAAGAAAGAAGCAAAGACCTAGAGCTGGACCATGGGCTGAGGAGGCAAAGTACAACCAAAATAAATAAATAAATAAATAAATAAATAAATAAATAAATCTGAGGGGGCTGGACATATGCCCTGAGGATTTCCAGGGATAAGTAGATTGAGGATTCTGTTAGAAAGCTTAACAAACAGGATAGTGACTTGTACCCTAAGAATTTGAGCATAAAATGGAAACATGGCCTTATTCTATGATCATGGTAGGTATTTTCCTTCTTGGCTGCCTAGTCCCATTTCCAATGTTTGAAGGATTCTTATAAACACTTAAGATACAAATAGTGCCCTACCCCTTAACTCTAGTGCCAAATTATATGTGACTTTAGCTGTAACTCTTAATTTGATGACAAAGAAGCAAGGCAGGAAAGACTCATTGTGGGAGAGGCCGCAGCTACACACACTGCTGGGTGCCCAGGCTGTGGTGTTGGTGGCGGCAGATCACCGACCTACAGGTCCGGGATGTGACTTAAGCTATGGTCCTAGTTGCCTGGCCTCCCTGCTTTACTATCCTTGTCCCAAACCTGGCTCTTGCGACTTCCTGTCATTCCTAAGCCCTACCTAACGTCCTCAAAAATTTTTCCTTATCTACTTCAGTTAGTTCAAGTTGGTTTCTCTTATTTACAACCCAGAATCTTAACTGGTGCAATCAAGTCACCTGGATTATTCTTGAAAAATGATAATTTATTAGGGGGCTTCCTCATAAACAGAAAAATAAAATACCAGGAGTAGAATATTTTGAAAAAGAGAATTAAATTTGGTTAGAAATTACAGCCTTACAAAGAATTATCCTGCCAATTAAATTGCCAGGTCATAAATATTTCTCTGGGCTCAACAATTTCCATCCACCTGCCCTTAGCAGGGCCATTGTGATGACATATCTGATCAGAACATAATTAGCCAAAAAGTATTGTACAACTCATCAAATCCACAAATATGTACTAACTCCTGTTAGCTTTGACAGCCCGCTGATAGCCACGCTCCTATTCCAGTGATGTCCTGTGAGCCCCAGAATCTCTGCCTGAGCAGCCCTCCTGCCACCACTGTGCCTCTCAGCCATCCAGGTCAGCACTGGAGCAATTACCCTATAGCTACTTGTCTCTGCCAAAAATTTCACTGTAGCAGAAAGAGAACAAAAAAAAGAAAAAAAGATATTTTTATAAAGCTGAATTCATTTAAAGAATTGGCCTTCCCACTACTTTCACTATAGAAAACAGTATGGAGGATCCTCGAGAAATTAAAAATAGAACTACCATGTGATCCAGCAACCCCACTTCTAGGTATATAGCCAAAGGAAACAAAATCATTATCTCAAGAGATATCTGTATGCCTGTGTTCACTGCAGCATTATTTACAATAGCTTAGATATGGAAACAACCTAAGTGTCCATTGATGGACGAATGGATAAAGAAAATGTGATTCTACACTAGAATATTATTCAGCTGGACATCCTGCCATTTGCAACAACATGGATGAACCTAGTGAGCATTAAGCTAAGTGAAATAAGACAGAAGACAAATACTGTATGGTATCACTTATCAGTGCAATCTTTAAAAAAAAAAAGTCTTACAAAAACAGAGAGTAGAAAAGTGGTTGCCTGTGGCTGAGGTTAGGGGAAATAGGGAGTGGTTGTTGAAAGGATACAAACTTTCAGTTATAAGATAAATACTACCTGAGATCCAGTGTTGTTCACGGTGACTATAGTTCATAACATCGTATTGTATAATTGAAATTTGTTGAGAGTAGAACTTAAATTTTCTCAAATAAAAAGAGGTAAATATGTGAGGTGATGGATATATTAATAGCCTTGATGGAGGAATACTAGTACTTTCATAATATATGTGTATATCAAGTTTTCACATTGTACATTTTAACTATCTTACAATTTTATTGGTCAGTTATACCTTGTTAAAGCTGGGAAGGGGAGGAATTTAAAAATTGACCTTTTTAAAAAAATAATTATGTCCCATGCTACTTTTTACTTCAAAAATGTTCTATTCTTTATGAAATAGGGATTAATGCAAATGATCATTTGAACAGAATTTGAATATAATATTTGGCAAAGTAAAGAGTTGAAAACTCTATTTTTCTCACTAGCCCAAGGAATCCAGGAGACTTGGAGCTGCTGATTCAGAGAATGCCCCCAGCACTCCCCAAGTCCTCTGTTTCCTGCCATGGTTCACACTCAACTGATTCCCCAGCACACTCCAACAGTGGAACTTTTATTAAATAGAGAAATTTCAAGAGACTACTGCAAAGACAGTAATTAGAGACTCTAGCCATGGAGAAGCATATTGAACACAAAGTCCCTACTCCCTAAGGGTTTATAAGGGTGGAATAGATCTCCTCCAGCTAGTATCCTTACAATCATATGTATAATCAATTTGAATAATGAAAAAATATGTAAATATTTATCATTTATTACTGCTTCAGAAAAAAAACACACACACACAAAATCTATTCAATTTACATTCTAAATACACTGGCTACAGTTTGAAGACCCTGGAGAAAGATATCTGAGGAGAGAGCTGGCAGAGGGTGTGAAAGTTAGGGAAAGTAAAAATAAAGTAAAATCATGATTTGTGATTATCATCAGGGGAGCAGAGAGGAGGAAAGAGCAGTGGTCAGGGAGAGGAATGAAATAGCTACAGAGGATATCTGCTCTTCTGTTATCCCTACATTTGAGCCAGGGAGAAAGGTAGCTGGATCACATGTGGGTGTTTCATTTGAACAATTACTGAAGGAATTGCCTCTAAAAGTGATGAGCTTCCCATTACTGGGATTGGTAAACTGAGGCCAGATGAACCCCAGCAGGGACAGTGCTAAAGGGACTCCTACTCTAGGTGAGAGGGTAGACAGCACAATCTACTTTTTCAGGGGTAAAAACACCAGCAGTAGTGCCTGAAGAGTTAAACCAACTAATTTTACACTTTTTAAAAAATCGCAATATGGAGCGTTTTATAGTTATGAATAAAGAACCAGCTCGTTATATATCACCACCAAACAGCGACTCTCTCCCAGGGCTCTGCCTAACAGAGCGTTTCTCTTCAAAGGCAGTGCAGACCGGGGAAGCCATTTATTACAGTGTCATCTCTTTTATGAAACAAATATTTTTCAGTATTCCCTTAATCACAAGAGACCTCCTTAGAACTAACACTTCAGTTATGAGCGTGTTAACTAAAGCCAGTCAGGGGTCGAGTAAAAGATTTCATTTTGTTCACTAGTTGCTCTGTCCATGATCCCCTTCTTCACATCATTGAAACTCCTTACCCCAGTGGTTCTCAACCTTCCCAATGCTGCAACCCTTTAGTACAGTTCCTCGTGTTGTGACCCAATCATAAAATTATTTTCATTGCTACTTCATAACTGTAATTTTGCTACTGTTATGAATCGTAATGTAAATATCTGATATGCAGGATGTATTTTCATTGCTACAAATTGAACATAATTAAAGTATAGTGATTAATCACAAAAACAATATGTAATTATATATGTGTTTTCCAATGGTCTTAGGCGACCCCTGTGAAAGGGTCGTTCGACCCCAAAGGGGTCGCGACCCACAGGTTGAGAACCGCTGCCTTGCCCAATTAGAAGACATTCTGTAACAGGGTTAGTTATTACATGGCTGAATCTGACAGTCACAATGAATAAAAACAGAAGCGTTTTCAAAGACCTGCTATGTCCCAAAGAGCTCAGCATGGCTTAACTGATCATTAAATGCAGAGTAAAGGCAACATTCATTCCCTGTGTAGTAGAAGGAGCTATATGATATGCCACTATAGATAAGATACAGAAAATGGATCAAACCATTTAGTACATCCCCATTACTCTGTGTGGCTTTCCATTTTACAAATAACTCACTTTATTGTCTCATAAAATTATTAGAACAAAGCTATGAGTTGTCAAAACAGGTATTATTATCCCCATCTTAAGTCAAACATTGAGCGGCTGGTGAGCCCATGATTGTAAAACTGTGAACACTTCAAACCCAGTCCATGGTCCTTTCCTCTGACCTTAACTAAAGAACCAGGTCTGCATTTTTAAAAGCATTCCAAGATTTATGCATCTGAATGGTTATTAAATCTCCTTCCCAGAGGTCACAGCTTGATATTTAGACAGCAGCAACGATCTGTGCTGTAGGAACAAAATTACATATTTGCAAGCCAGGGGCCCTTCCCAATCTCTAGGATGGTCTTCGGATTTTTTTCAATGGTTGCAAACCTTTGTCCATATTTCTAGCTGGGCAACCTAGGACTAAACACATTGCTGTTCAATGTAGTTTTGCAATTGGTAAGAGACTAAATGAATTACCACATTCTTATTTTCCTGTTTCATTTGTTTTAAGTCACAGAATAAAAGACCACAGTTCTAACCAATACTGCAGTTGTTTTGTACATTCCTCTCTACTTCCAGTTTTCTACTAACTTCAAGCTCAGCATATATAAAATGGAAATTATCTTTCTTCCAAATCTATGAATCTTCCCTCTTTCTGAGAATAAACCCTCTAGCTTTCCAAATCCTGGACACTTTCATTCCTATAATTCCCCCTCCCCTTCCCATGCTCTCTTGACCCATGAAACCATCCATTCTAATATGTAAATATATTTTTATAAGTATATATCCCTGAAAGATATTTTCATTCATTTATTCAATAAAACATTATTCAGCACCCCTTTTATTTTCTGGGTACCAGTACTATAAACTGGTATAGGAGTTGACTTTGCTACATAACAAACTATCCCAAAACTTAGTGGCTTAAAAATGACCATTTGTTTTGTTCATAATTAATCAGTATCTTAAGCTGGGCTCAGCTGAGTGGTTTTCTGCTAGTCTTAGGTGACTTCTGCTGGGCTCTGCCATGCTTTGCCAGGTCAGCTGGGGAACTGGCTCTCATATCAATGGTCTTCTGCCAAGACAGCTAATCTCTGCTCCATCATCCAGGGGTCTCGCATCGCCCAGGAAACTAGCCTGGGCATCTTCACATGGCCATCTCAGGGTCCAAAGAACAGCAAGAGAGGCTAAGCCCCAGTGCACAAATGCTTTGCACCTCTCTCACTGAATCACACTGACTATTTTCCCAGTGGCCAAAGCAAGTCACATGGGCAAGTCCAGAATCAGTGTGGAAGGGAACCACCCACACATAGATACAGGAAGATGTCATCAAATTATCATCTATGATTGCAAGGAATCTATTATATTGGAGATTGGAATTTGTTATACTTGTTCTCCTATAAGCTGATACAGTTTAAACAGCTTTGGTAGACTTCCCTGGATGTTTTTCCAAGGGAGAGATATTTGACAACTTTCTATCTTCCATGATCTGGTTAGAGTCCCAATCCTTTATGGAGTTATAAGTAAATTATATTTTCCTAGGAATCCCATTTTTATTTATTTTTTAATAATTCTTATTGTTGAAAGTATTACATATGTCCCCTTCCCTCCCCATGGACCCCTTCTAGCTCCCCCACCCCAGGCCCTCACCACTCCATTGTCTATGTCCATGGGCCATGCATATATGCATACAAGGTCTTGGGTTACCTCTCACCAACCCACCCTCCCTCCCCCGC
>NW_006285049.1:6957725-6969810 GCF_000327345.1 Myotis davidii | reverse complement strand
AGGAATCTCATTTTTTAAAACATTTTCCAATTTGTTTGTAGAAATTTGAGCAATCTCTTGAGTTTTAAAATTTTCTTCTTGTGGTTATTTGCCCTATAATCACTGCTAATTTTTCATATTTGTATTTTCTCCCTTTTTTCTTGGTTCAATCAGCTTTAAGTTTATCAAATTTATAGCTTATTTTTTAAAATGAGCTTTGATTTAATTTATTAGTTCTGCTACTTTTCTATTTTCTAACTCATTAATTTATTCTTGTATCTTTATTAATCTTTCTGTGCACTTTCTTTTCATTTATATTATTATCCTTTTCAAAATTATTGAGTTAAATGCTTAATTCAATTTTGTTTCACTCTGATTTTTTTTTCAATGTAGTTAAGATTGAATCTCCTTCAAGTACCAACTAGCTGTGCCCCATAACACAAACATTTTACTATCGTTTTCTGAATGTTCCACAATTTTGATTTATATCTTGTTTTTGAATTGAGGTGAATTTTTAAAGGTAAAGGCTTTTGTTTTGGGGGTATTAATTTCTAGTTTTTCTATATTGTGATCAAAGAATGTTATTTGTGTAATTTTTACTTTTTTACTTTATTGCGACTGTATATACTATATATACCATGTCTTCTTGATCTATTCATCTGTAGACAGACACTTAGGTTGTTTTCATATCTAGGCTCTTGTGAATAAGACCACAAAATAAAGGAGGAGGGGGGCAGATATTTCTTTAATACCTGTTCCCATTTCCTTTGGATAATAACTAGAAGTTGAATTACTGGATCACATGCTAGTTCCATTTTTAGTTTCTTGAGGAACCTCCATGCTGTTTTCCACAGTGGCTGCACCAATTTACGTTCCCACCAACAGTGCACAAGGGTGCTCTCTTCACATTCTCACCAGCATTTGTTATCACTTGTCCTTTTGGTAAATAGCTGTACTAACAGGTTGAGGTGAAATCTCATTGTGGTTTTGATTTGCCTTTCCCTGATGATTTTCTCTCAGGTTGTAGTGAGAAGGCAAATCTAGCAGGTAAACCCCCTTCTTGCCTGCACCACCATTACCACGCCTTGGCTTCTGTAATCTCACTTGCCTCTTGCATCAGCCAACCGCCCAAACTGCAACAGGTATGCAAAGTCTCCGAAATACCTGGAAGCTTTATTATGTCCTAGTATAAATGACGGGTGGACCCTGAACAAGGGGCTCAGCCTTTGGAGGTGACTCTTCTGGGCCAGCACCGGTGCGGAATAAAACAGTTTTTTCTGATCCTCCGAGTGCATGCAGTTTGTCACTTCCCACCTACAGAATTTCTGCTGTAACAATAGTTGCCTTTTCATTTTGTTAATTACTGATTTTGCTCTGCAGAAGCTGTTTAGTTGGACGTAGTCCACTCATTTGTTTTTGCTTTTGTTGCCTGTGCTTTCAGTCTCATATCCAGGAAACCATTTGCCAAGACTTGTGTCAAGGAGTTTTTCATATGTTTTCTTTGGGAGTTTTACAGTTTCAGAACTTATGTTTAAGTCTTTAATCCACTTTGAGTTAATTTTGTGAATGGTGTAAGCAAGATAGAAAATTTTAATTTTCTGCATATGTTAGGTGAACACTAACATTTATTGAGTGCTTATTCTGTACCAGATAATGTTCTAAATATTTTAGCTGGATTATCTCATTATCTCCTAGTACTGTCCTTGTGAAAACTCTCATCTTTCACTAAACTACTATAAAGGCCTCCTAATTTGTCTCCCAACTTGTCTATGTCCCACTCAAATTCTAGTTGTACTCTGAAAACTTCAAACTGTGTTACTCAGGTTACACTCCATCGATTCAAATTTACTGAGGGTAGAGCCCAGGAAACTTTACTTTTATAAAACACTAGAGGCCCAATGCACGAAATTTGTACAAGGGGCTCGGACCCTGCTGCTGCTGCCGTGTCTGCCTCTGCCTTGGCCCCCACCGCCACCGTGGCTGCCTCTGCCTTGGCCCCAACCCACCACAGTGGCCACCACTGCCTCTGCCTCAGCCCCCGCTGCCGTGGCTTCATCCAGAAGGTCGTCTGGAAGGACGTCTGAAAGGACGTCCAGTCTAATTAGCATATTACGCTTTTATTATTATAGATGGATAATCATTATGCAGACAAAGTTTTAGAATCATCAACCTACAATAAAAAGTCATGACTTCTTTTAGATACAGCAAAGTATTCCATTTTTAAAGAAAAATCTATATATATAAAACTCTAATATGCAAATAGACCGAACAGCAGAACAACCCAACAACTGAACAACTGGTCACTATGACAAGCGCTGATCAACAGGGGTGTGCGCAGAACATGACGGGCATCCACAGCAGGTGGCAGAGCACGGAACATGGAGGGCATCGGCTGCGGCGGGATGGTGGAGCAGGTGAGCTGGGGTGCCAGACGGTGCCAGTCACTGTCATTGGGGCAAGCCTCTGCTGGTTACTGAAAATTCTTTGCTCCCACCTGCCGTAGTCCCTCCCAGCACTTGCACCTGCTGCTGGCACTGGCCTCGCTCACACCCACTGCCAGCACCTGGCATCAATCCCGATCGCTTGGCGCCTTCAGCAGGTGAGATCGGCGGCTGTCAACCCTGGTTGCCCCTCAGGGCTTCTCCATCTCCCCCTGCTCCTAAGGGGTGATCAGGGCCAGCAGCCACCTCTCACACCAGCTGGCGACAGCCCTGCTTACACCCGCAGCTGGCACCGAGCCACTGCTGGAACCTGCTGTTGGCGCCCAATTGTTCAGCACTGTCAGCAGTTGCTAGTGGCAGCTGCTGGCCCTGATCACCCCTGAGGGCTTCTCCATCTCCCCCTGCTCCTGAGGAGCAATCAGGGCAGTAGCCACCACTCGCACCCGCTGATGGCACCAGCCCTGCTCACACCCACTGCTGGCACCGGCCCCAATCACTTCATTAGCGCATGGGAGGGGTGGCGGTGGGAATGGGGCTGCCAGCAGAGAGGGGGCCGGGGGCTGTGGTGGGAGCAACTGGGTGGGGGCACAGAGGATGGGCTGAGACCTGCCCCTGTGCCCACTGTGGTCTCGCGGACCACAGTTCCTTTAAAGGTGCACGAATTCGCGCACTGGGCCCTTAGTATAGTTATAATTATCTAACTAATAAGTTAACGTTGGATAACATTACTTGGGTAATAAGTTATTACTTGAAAAGAACTTCAAAAATAATCCCCCCCAAAATGAGGATAATTTAAGGCACCTCTGGGACAACTTCAAGGGCACCAACATTCCCATCATTGGGGGTGCTGAAAAAAGAGAGAGAGCAAGAAATTGGAAACCTATTTTTAAAAGTAATGACAGAAAACTTCCCTAACTTGGTCAAGAAAACAGACATACAAGTCCAGGAAGCTCAGAGAGTCCCAAATAAAATGAACCCAAAGAGGCTCACACCAAGACATCATAATTAAAATGCAAAAGATTAAAGACAAACGGAGAATCTTAAAAGCAGCAAGAGAAAAGCAGTTAGTTACCTACAAGGTAGCTCCCATAAGACTGTCAGCTGACTTCTCAAAAGAAACTGTGCAGGTTAGAAGGGAGTGTCAAGAAATATTCAAATTGATTAAAATCAATTCAAATTGATTATAACCAAGATTATGCTATCCTACAAAGCTATCATTTAGAATCAATGGACATATAAAGAGCTTCCCAGACAAGAAAAAGCTAAAGGAGTTCATCACCACCAAAGCAGTATTATCTGAAATGTTAAAGGGTCTTCTTTAAGAAAAAGATTTAAAAAAATATGAACAATAAAATAGCAATAAATACATATCAACAATTGAATCTATAAACAAAATGAATAAGAACAGAAACAGATTCCTGGATACAGAGAATATTTTGTTGATTGCCAGATAAGAGGGGAGTTGGGGGGATGGGCAAAAAGGTGTAGGGATTAAGATTACAGGTTGTTACAGAATAGGCAGGGGATGTAAAGTACAACATAGGGAATATAGTCAATAAAATTCTAATAACTAGGTATGGTGCTGGATGAGTGCAAGATTTATTGGGATCATCACTTATTAAGTTATGTAATATCTGATTGCTGGGGTGTACACATGAAATTAATATATGTATGTCAACTGTAATTAAAAATAAAAATTAGCCCTGGCCAGTTTTCTCAGTGGTTAGAGAATTGGCCAGAGGACTGAAGTGTCAAGGGTTCGATTCCCGGTCAAGGGCACATACCCCAGTTGCAGGCTTGATTCCTGGCCCTGGTCAGGCAACCAATTGATATGTCTCTCTCTCACATCAATGCTCCTCTCTCTTTCTCTCTTATTCTCTCTCCCTCTCCTTCATTTCTTCTACTCTCTCTAAAAATCAATGGAAAAATATTCTCAGGAGAGGATTAAAAAATAATAATATTAATAAATTGAAAATAATTTTAAATATTTTAAAATATATTTTTATTGATTTCAGAGAGGAAGGGGGAGAAAGAGAGAGTTAGAAATATCAATGATGAGAGAGAATTATTGATCAGCTGCCTCCTGCACACCCCACACTGGGGATAGAGCCCACAACCTAGGCATGTGCCCTGACCTGGAATTGAACCTCCTGGATCACAGGTTGACATTCAACCACTGAGCAACACTGGCCAGGCAGATTTAAAATATATATTATTTGAATAATATATAATACAGACATACAGAGTAAAAAATGAAAGTCCCCCTTCACAATCACCCAACTCTCATTTCCCTCCCTAGAAATGACTACTGTCAATATTTGATTGGCAAACATTCAATCCCCTGTTTATTTAGATCTATTTATGTGCATACAAGTACTATAATATGTGTATATTAAAAGCAAATAGAAGTCTGCTTTGCTCTGTTTAGTGACTATATCATGTTGCATGTATGCATCTGAGATCATTTCTTTAATGACTCTGACTGATATTTAGGTTGTTCCAATATTTTATTTATTATAAACAATACTAAAATAAACATTCTTGTGCATGTGCCTAAGTCTTTCTTTACATTTAATTCATGGGAATTAAACTGCTCAGTTAAAGCATATGTACATATATCAATTAGGAATCTTTGGACTACAAATGATAGAAAATTAAGACCAGTGTATGTGAAGATGGAATTTATAGGCTGGTTTAAGTCAAACTCCAGGGAAAGAACTTGTTTTAGGAGAGGCTTGACTCAATGGGTCCCATTTCTTCCCCTCTTTCTCTTTTCCCTAATATTCACTTCCTCTGAGGATGATTCACCTCCCTAATCCCAGCTAGCTGCCAATAGCTTCTGGGGAAATGTTTCTTCGTTACATCCAGCAAGAAGGAGTACTTTGGCCCTGAATGCTATGCAAAGCTACTGAGTTTCTCTTTGATTTGATTAGCTTAGGTCAGTGGTCGGCAAACTCACTAGTCAACAGAGCCAAATATCAACAGTACAACGATTGAAATTTCTTTTGAGAGCCAAATTTATTAAACGTAAACTATATAGGTAGGTACATTGTTATTACCTTAATTAGGGTACTCCTAAGGCTTAGGAAGAGCCACACTCAAGGGGCCAAAGAGCCACATGTGGCTCACGAGCCGCAATTTGCCGACCACGGCTTAGGTCATATATCCACTCCTGCATCATTAATCATTTTGGCCAGAGAGAAACATATTGTCCTCACTGGCTTAAGTCATGTGTCACTCCTCTGAAGCTATAGGTGGAAACACCTTACCTCGAAGTGCTTTGATTCCCAAACAGAAATAACAGATGGTTGGAATGAATGTCCACCAGAGTGAATTATTTATTTAGTAGGTCAATGTCAAGTGGCCTTCCAAAAATTTACTCTACCACCAACCATGTAGGAAAATGGTTGCTTCTCAATATCCCAACCAAATTTTTCTATTATTTATATTTTATTCACATTTAGTTAATTTGGTGTTGAAGACCATCTTTTCTTGTGTTTATTGGCCTTTCTATATTTCTCCTGTAAATTATCTATTTCTAACCTCCACTGATATTTCTATTTTTAAATGATTTATAGAAGCTGTATATACATTCTACACAATAATCAGTCACCCATTAAATATGCTACAAATGGTTTTCTCTGTATGTTACTTGTCTTTTAATTTTATCATGACTTTCAATGTACAGAGATCATTTTTAATTTTTATGAGGCTATATCTGTCAGTCCTTTTCTTTTATGGCTTCTGCTATTTATGTCTTGTTTAAAGAGGTCTTTTCCACCTCCTTATAAAAATGTGCTCCAATATGGTCTCCAAATATTTTTATAATTTCCTTTAGATTTGTCTGCTTAACTCATCTGAAGTTTATTTGTATGGATGATTAAGGTAATAGCTTACTTTTCTTTTTTGTCTGAATCAATAACTAATTTTCCAAACACTGTTTATTGTGTAGGTTATGCATTCCCCCATGGAATTGAAATACTGCCTTTATTGTAACCTAAATTTCTACAGATGATACATGGATCTGTTCTGGTCCCTCTATTGCACTGATTTCCACTACAGCCCACTCCCCGTTTTGATCATGTTTGTAGCACACCCTTTTACCATAGCATTGCTTAGCAACAATGTCCATAGGACATGCCTAAAACCTAACTCTTTAGAATGAGATGTAAAACTTTTTAAGATATGATCCCCCTTTATTTCTCTGGCCTCCTCATCCATCATCTACCCTCATGCCTGCTAGATTTTAGTAAAACCAAATGTAAATAATTCCAAACAGACATGATTCTGGAGCACAGCTTGCTTCTTTTTTTCTTTCCTCCTGAAACATCCTGCCCTCCTTCCTTACCTTATTGACTCTTCCTCATCCTTTAGAACTCAGCTCAAATTAGTTATTTACCTTTCTTGAACCCCCCAGGTGGGCTTCCTTCCCCTTTTCTGTTTTCAAATTGTGCCAAATACTTCTATTAGACAGAGATAATCTCTTTATATGTGTCTTTCCCACCAGCTTTCTTATTGCAGAGATGAAATAAGATTTATTCTTCTTATACTTCCAGCACATAATACAGTCCTTGTACAGAGGAAATGCTCAGAAAATAGTTGTTGAATTGAGCTATGTTCTTTTTTCATTTTATTATGAGTTATATTCTATAAAGCTATACCTCTATCAGAATAAATTTATCTTCTTGGAGACTAAATTTCCAGAAAAATTTATTTTTAAAAATTCCTGGCTCAATTAGTTGAGCATCATCCCATGCACCAAAAGGCTGCTGGTTTGATTTCTGGGCAGGGTACATGCCTGGGTTTCGGGCTTGATCCCCAGTAGAGGGCATGCAGGAGGCTGCTGATCAACGTTTCTCTCTCACATCAATGTTTCTCTCTCTCCTTCTCCTTTCCTCTCTCTCTCAAGTTAATAAAAACATATTTTTCAAAAAAATTCATGTCAGCTCCAAAAAAATATCTTATAGTTGAGAAAATTTCCTAGCATCTGCTACAGAAATAGGTTACAAACAGAGCCCTAGCTAAAGTATCTGATAACTGAAAGCAAATACTTTATTTGATCCACATCATAACTGTTATAATTCATTTTGTTTTTTGTTATATTGGAATTTACTTCTTTCTACGTACTTCTCTTAAAGTTGCCTATGTGAAATTCATTGCCTAGAAATTTTGAGAAATTCTAAAATTCAAATCAATTATTGATTATTTGCTGAGTTTCAAATATATGGTGCAACTATATCAGGGGCTTGAGAAACAAAAAACAAAATAAGTATGGTGTGTGATTACTTTAGAGAAAGAAACCTCTGTGAACAATAAAAGCTATAATGATTTATCAATACTAGACTAAAATTATATAGAGGATTCAGTGAGCATAAAGAATCCTTTTATTTGTTATAGAACTGAATCAGGAAAATATATTTTAATTACTTTTAATAATACTCAAATCACTAACATTAGTGCTCTTCTTTAACAAAAAGTCCTTATGACATCCAATATTCTCTTCTTGCCTAAAATGCATGTTTTTAAAGAGTTTTATCACTGAAGCTTGAATTAAACTACATTGATTCAGGCATATCTGAAGGACTGATGGGACAAACCCAGAAAAAGTATTTTATTATAAGAGAACCAGGAACCTCCTGAGTAGGAAATCCTAAGCAATGAGAATGAAGAAGCAAAGTTTCATTCTTCCATGGACAAGAGGTCAGAGGGTAAAGAGTGACTTTGAGCATCACAGAAATTCTATCATTCCCACCCCCCTGCAGCCTCACTTCCATCTATGCAGATCCTCTTTCAGTAGCGTGAACCATTGACCTTTCTGAGTCTTTTCAGAACAAGTGTCAATACTCCTCTTCATCCCTTTTCCATCTCCCACCCCAAGAGGAAGCCGTTTATGACTGGTCAGGTTCTTTGATGCTAATCTGTTATGTGACCTTGAACAAGTTACTTAACCGTTCTGTTCCTCAATTTCCTCATATGCAGAATAAGGTTAATAATAGTACTTACCTACCAGGATTAAAAGATTAGTCAAAAAATTTTAAACAGAAAATTTAATCAAAAAGAGATTAGAATATTAATCCAGGATTAAAGGAGTTAATACATAAGTCACTAAGAACAGGACTTGACACAGAGTAAGCTCCCAATAAATGGCCACTGTTATTACTACCCCTCCTCTCAGTAAATTTCTCCCCCACCCTTTACTTTCTCCTCTTCCTTTCTCTCACTACACCAGGCAAAATGGCCCTGGGGGCCTTTTCTGTCCTTCTGCCACCTCCCCCCTCAATCCGAAAGACTTGGAATGGGTGACCATCTTCACTCTGCAATAGACTTCAGTGGAAACATATTCTTCTCTTAGACTCTCTTGGCTTATGTTGATTTTAGGCCTCTGACGCCACTTTGTGAGGGCAGAGAGCATTCTCCAGGGAATCTAGCCTAGCCTTATCTAGGTGCTGTGTCACAAGTTCTCTGTGAGGTTCAGCACTGAAACCACAGGAGGTTTAAAGAAAAAGCACTTTGCCTGTTTAATTAGCCTTTGCTTGTATTCTTGTACAATGGCTCAGGGAGAGGGAGCTAATAAAGGGAAGGACCAGGTGTTTATGAGTCCCTGAGCCTGCTATCAGCCAATTCTCCCACCTGCCATCCTCCACAATTCTGCTGAAATCATCAATAGGAAGAAAAAAATGCTCTCATAGTATTTAGAAACAATCTGGTTTCATCTGTTATTACTGGTTATAAGAAATATTGGTAGCAGTCTCTGTAGCTATTTATTGAACTGTATTTTTAATCCAGTTTATACTTCTCAACTATGCCTAATCAACTCCCCTGACCCTACTAGACACTTTTCAAACCCAAATAAATTGTTTTCTGAATTGGGAAGTAAGCAAAATTTAGATTACTTACTTCAAATATTCTATTCAAATGAAAAGTCTGGATTTATGTTGGTTACTACCTATCTCAAGGGTTTTAGTATAGCTTAGGATCTCAGCTGAAAGTGCCCATCAAAGTGTCTGGTACCGACAGTGAGCAGGCATTGAGGATACAGGTAGACATGGCTTCGCCAAGTGCAGGACTTTACACTATAGGATAGGATAGAATATTTAAACAAGTAATTACATTACAATATGGCATATTGATACATAATACAGCGACGGCAATGTGCCTGAAACACTCAATACTTGTTGAATAAATGAATGAATTACAGAAGTATATTAAATACAAGAAATAAAGTAAAGCACAGGGCAAGAAGTGAATGATTCTGATAGAACATGAGGAGGATTAAAAAGATGATATCTGAGTATAAAGGCCAGAAGCACTCAGGAGAATAAGGGTGAGGTGGAGTGTGATTACTTTAGGAGACCACACATGTGAAAATACAGAGAAGCTTTAAGTAATGTGATGTGTACAGAAAATGACAAGTCTCTCAATAATGTTAAAGAAAAAAGTGCAAGAGGCATATGATGAAAATTGAGCTGATGAGACAAGAAGGGGAAAGAAGAGGGAGTGGAGGCGGGGGAGAGAAGGAGGAGGAGGATGTGCTGGACTGCATATCTGGCACTTCGGCCAGACGGGTCATGCTGTGCTGTCTGTTCCTAAAACACATAGATAGGAAGGTACTGACATCAGGCCAGGCCTTGAGATATGGTCTCATGGCCCCTTCTCAATATGCTGTACTCTCTGTTCCTAAAACACATAGATAGGAAGGTACTGATACTATACTGTGTCGGGAACTAAGGTTTTGTAACTTCGTGGTTTTTGCAAATAAAAATGCTGTAATTCCTATAGTCTGAGCTGCAGTTCAGCCTCTGTTTCGGCAGGGCGCTGTAACTGTAGTCAGCTGGCCAGCTTAATAAAGGCTCTTAAATTTAAATTCTGAGTTGATGGTCTATCTCGCTGAGTGAACCCATAACAGAGGAGAGCACCCAAACATTATTTGAGCATTTTTCACATATCATTTCATAAAAATATCATAAAAATCTTATCAGATAACTATTATTACTAATAAATTTCACGGGTAAAAAACTGAGACACAGAAAGGTAAATTAAGTTGTTCAAGAAAAAGAAGATTAGTAAATGGCATGTTTGTTTGGCTTCTGAAATTTCATGTTTAACAGGATCTTTCTATTTTTGCTATTTTTTCATTGAGGTACAATTGACATATAACATAATTATTTGATATTTGTATATACTGTGAAATGATCACCACAATAAGTCTAGTTAACACCTGTCACCATACATAGTTACAACATTTTTTTCTTATAATGAGAACTTTTAAGATGTACTTTCTTAGCAACTTTTAAATGTTCAATGCAGTATTATTAACTATAGTCACCATGCTGCATATTACATCCCCATGACTTACTTATTTTATAACTGGCAGTTTATACCTCTTTGGCCCCCTTCAGCAATGTATTTTTAAAGTTTACCTTTCCAGCATTTTTAGGATGATTTTTCAGATTATCTTGTCAAATTGCTGGATATTAATTTATGATCACAGGTTAAAGGCTGGATTGCAGTGGCGGGATTCATTGTGCGCACACTCTCTCTCTCATGAACTACTAATTTTTCCTTCTCAACTTGGTCCTTCCCAGCTCTAAGAAATACACTATAGTATCTCCTATCTTAAAATAAAATCTGTTGACCCCTATAGTGAATGTTGCTGGTTCCCCTCCTCAATCCTTTCTTTTTTTTCCTTGCCAAGTTGGTGGACTCATCTCCAACTGCTATGCTGAACACAGTTTATTTATTAATTATTGTATTATTTTCCATATGAATAACTATAAAACTACTTTCACCCACCCATGTATTTTGGAGCTTCCTCAAGGCTTGGTCCTTGAAATCCTTTCTTCTCCATCTATATTCATTCTTCAGATGGTATCACCCAGTCTCATGACTGACACTTCCAAAGTTACATCTCTAATCCTGAATTCTCTCCAATCCCAGAATCATATATCCAGCTCCCACTCAACATATGCATTTGGATATCTATAGGCATCTCAAATTTAATATGTTCAAAGCCAAACTTACAATTCATAACCCATACTCCAGCCCGGATATGCTTCCTTTCTCACACACACCCATTTCCACATCTCAGAAAAAGTCAATTCTTCTCCAGTTGTTTAGGCCATAAACCTTGAAGTCATTTTTTTTATTTCTCTCTTTCTCTTATACTCTACACATAGACTCTATCAAGAAATAAAATCAGCTCTGCCTTTAAAATATATCACATATTAACCCTTCTTCAGTGTATATTGCTATTACTCTGGTCCATTACACCATCTTATTTTGCCTCAATTATTGAAATATTATCTAACTAGTCCCTTCCCCCCACCCTTGTACATCACAGTCTATTGTCCACAGAGCATCCAGAATGATATTTTTAAAATTTAGATCCACTAAAAAGTAGCAAGGTACAAAATAATACTCAAAAATCAGTGGCATTTTTATACACCAATAATGAACTAAGAAAACAATCCCATTTACTATTACCACCAAAAATAAGGAACCTAGAAATAAACTTAACCAAGGAGACAAAAGAGCTGTACTCAGAAAACTATAAAACTGTTGAAAAAGAAATGGGGGAAAGTACAAACAAGTGGAAGCATATACCATGTTCATGTAAGTAAATAAAAAGCAACCCTTCTTATCTGAAAATCCTTTTAACTTTCCCT
>NW_006285049.1:6931147-6957624 GCF_000327345.1 Myotis davidii | reverse complement strand
TCCCTACTTTATTTTCTTCTCTATCTTGCTCATCACTTCCTAACATATTATGAATTTCCTTGTCTTTTTTATTGCCTCCCCTGCCCCACTGATCATAAGGTCTTTAATGTGGGAGAGGTATTTTTGCTGTTTTGTTCACAGCTATATTCTAAGTGCCTAGAATAGTACTTGATACATAATAGCATTCAATAAAGATTTACTGAATTAATTAACTAATTAATAAAAGATTAATAAGGAAGCTTAAGATGAATGCAATATAGATGAATGAGATCTAAATGAGGAAGGTGGCCATGGGAATTGAAGGGATGAAGTGTCATAATCACTGAGACACAGTAAACATGATCAACAATATGGGGTGTAAAAGAGAATGAATGTGGGGAAATTATTTTGAAATGTTTTCCAAGGTGAAAGGCAGAATAGGATAATGGTGCTCAAAAGCAGAATAGAAAACACAAAATGAAGAATCCAGGGCAAACACAGCAAATCTACATTATAAGAAGCAGACAACTTCTATGTGGCCAGCAGGCAGTTGGAAATTGGCCTTTATTAACAAGAAAGATCAGCTCTGGAACTGTGGTTTTGAAAGTCACCAAGATATGCCTGGCCAATGCGGCTCAGTTGGTTGAGCATCATCCTGTTGCCAGTTTGATTCCCGGTCAGGGCATATGCCCAGGTTGTGGGTTCAATCCCCAGTCGGGGCATGTGAGGGAGACAACCAATTGACATATCTCTCTCACATCCATGTGTCTTTCCCTCCCTCTTCCTTCCTTTCTCTGTAAAATTAATAAAAATATCCTATATAATAAAGAGGTAATATGCAAATTAACCCTCATGCCCTCACAAGATGGCTGCCTATGACCAGGCTGGCAGCAGGGTTAGTGAAGGATGACCAAATGACTGAACAAGCAGGATGCATGGGGCAACCAGGCCGGCAGGGAGGTTAGTGAGGGATGAACAAACAACTGAACAGCAGGCTGTGTGGGGTGACCAGGCTGGTAGAGGGGGAGGTCATGAGGGGCGACCAGGCTGGCACCCCCTCCCCCAAAAAGCCAGTTGTTATCATCTGCATCATCACAGTCCTCTCCCTCCTTCCCAGAGATGCCCCTTCTCTTCAGTCCATCAAGTCAGCATGGAAAGAAGTAAAGATGGGGGAGGGCATCAAGCATTAATGCCCGATTTATAACAGGTTTTTTCATTTTCTGCTCAGAATATATATATATATATTTTTTTTTTTTTTAAAGTCACCATGATAGATTGTCATTCAGTGCCAAATGAATGCATGAAGTTGTCCAAGGAAAGAGAGTATGATCAAGAAAAAGGGAAGAAGAAAAAAACCTGAGAACAGTTACGTATTTTAAGTGTCCAGTGACAGAGAAACTAGTGAAGGAGACTGGTAGGAAAGAAATAAAAACAAGAATGTCTTAAAAAGTATTGCAATGCGTGGAAAACAACAGTAACTGCTGTATGAACTAGAAACTTTTTCAATCTCATTCAAATCACTAAAGTAGAAGTGACATAGGATTTTTATACATTCTGAAAAGAGTGAGCAAATGGAGTACTTGTGCCTGTCAATCTAAAAACATGGAGATCCTGTGAGTTCCTCCCCTGTCTTCCAGATCAGTTCAGCCACTAATGCATTTTTATGACCCACAGGACTTCTGTACATTCCATACAGCCACTTATACTTCATTATATCGTTACCCTTTGCCTTGGCTTTCAAGACTCACTTCTCTAATAATGTCCTTCTAGTTTTACAAGGACTCATTTCATTAACCCTTTCTTGTTAGCGAAATATAATTATTTGTGGTCAATAAATATAATTATTTAGTTCTCCGTGTGTAATTAGCAGCATTTCAGGATTGAACGCCTCTTTCTGCCTCCTCCATCTTTGGGCATAAGAAATTATCTTTTCACCCTAAGAAGGTCTCCAACAATAAGTAATTCATGATGTTTAACTACTCATATATTTTGTACCTAACAAGCTCTCTTAAACAGGGATGGAAATGGTAATTATTTATCCTGGGAGCCCTGTCAAGGTTATTGTTAAATCATGGCCATACTGTTAAATTGGACCAAGAGGTTCCTCCCTTTTCCGTTATTGATCTTATGGGTAAATTACCCAAAGAAATCCATTGTGCCATTGGCTAATTTAATACCAATGCAATATATATTAAGTGGAATGTGAATGACTTACATCTTATTTGTAATACGCTGCAGATGCAAAAATTTGAAATTTATAGCAATGTAATATAGATGAATAAATACAATTTCTAATGTAATATTCAGTATTCATAAATATGCCAACTTGAAAATTACAACCAGCAATTACAAATTTTATAAGGAAATCAACAGATGCAAGCACTAATACTATTTCTCAGGGAAGGGGCCTATCTTGTGTGGTCTATCTTCTGTCCTAACAAGGAAAGTTGTAGTATGGTGGGAAAAGGACCACACCATTTACAATCACTATATTTCAATCTCCTGGTTGTTGAATATACAGGTTGGGTGGAATAGACAAAAAAATATATAGTTCTTTTTTAGAATTTCCAGATCTCTCCAAAAATTTCCTATCACTTTACCTATAGTAGATTTAATGGAAATGATGAGCCTCTAGCAAGATGGGAAAGAGAGTGTGAGTGAAAACAAATGATCAATATACGGAATGAAATCAGGGGCTTGCCAATAAATTTGACAATTTAAATGAAATGTACAAATTTTTGAGAAACACAATTTCTAAAATCAACCAAGAACAAATACAAAATCTGAACAGCTCGCTAATTATTTTTTGAAAACTGAAGTCGTCATTTAAAACCTTCTCACAAAGAGAAGTCAAGACCCATATGGCTTCATGAACTCTCTGAAGCATTTAAGGAAGGAATAATGCTGAGCTTAAACCAACTCTTATAGGAAATATAAGCGTGAAAACTCAATTCATTTTAGGAGCTCAATATGCTGATGCCAAACCTGACAAAATTAATGCAAAAAAAACCTACAGCCAAGGCTGAGTAGCTCAGAGTATCAGCCCTATACACCAAGGTGCAGGTTGATCCCCAGTCTGGACACATGCAAAAATCAACCAATGAATGCATGGATGGGCAGAACAGAACAACAAATAGATGATTCTTTCTCTCTCTCAGTTTTTCCCTTCCTCTCTCTCTCTAAAATCAATGAGTGAAAAAATTTTTTAAATATAATTTATCTAAAAAATAAATAAATTCTATTAAAAAAGAAAAGAAAACCAACATACCTCAGATCACATGTACAAAATTCCTCAACATTATAATTACAAATCAAATCTATCAATATAGAAAAAAATAAAATAAAACATGGCCAGTATAGCTGATTCCCAATATGCAAGGTTAATTCATCAATCAATGCAATTCATTACATTGCTAGAATTTAAAAGTGAAATAATCTCAATAGATGTTGAAAATTTATTTGTTAAAAATTAACACACATTCAGATCTCATAATAAAAAATGAATCATTTTCCTTTAAAAGTAAAACAAAGCAAGAATATCTGCTCTTGCTAATACTAGTATATAGAATTATTCCATTCATTCTGGGAAGAAAGTCACATACAGGAACCTTTATATATTGGGACCCACTGTCTATAAAAAGGATGCAGGGATGTTTTCTTTGAAGGTCACTGCAGTAGTTCCCTGTGGCGAATGTCTGACTATTACTGGGTGTGCTAGTTATTGCCTTTCAGTAACTAATAACTACAATATGAATTGTTCTGATAATTACACCATCCCTTATAGTAACGGACATACTAAGGTACCGACTGGTTGGTTTCTGATATGTGGGGTAACTGTTTACTCATATACTAGAGGCCCAGTTCAAGGATTCATGCACCAGTGGGGTCACTCGGCCTGGCCTGTGGGGATTGGGCCAAAACCGGCAGTCCAACATCCCCAGAGGAGTCCCAGATTGCGAGAGGGCACAGGCCCGGGCAAGGGACCCCACCAGTGCATGAATCCATACACCAGGCCTCTAGTATGCATATAAGATCTTTGGTTAATCTCTTCCTGCCCGCCCCCCTCCCCCCTTCCCTCTGAAATTCATCAGTCTGTTCCATGTTTCCATGCCTATGCATTGAGCGTCTGCCCCTGGTGGTCGGTGCTCAAATGGTCCAATAGTTGCTTAGGCTTATATGTATAGATTCCTGCCAATAGCATTGGAAGGCCTTGTTCCTTAGGACAGTTTACTGCCCCAGAAACATCACAGGGTCCAAACTGAAAGAGACCTTCTCATGGCCCTTGCACTGGACTGCAATGACTATCTCCAACTATGGAGCCCTGCTGAATATATTGCTTTAACCATTTTTGTTGTGCTGGTAATGGTGGGCTCCCTTAAAGTAGAAGTGACCCAGGTGGCCTGTAGCATGGTAAAAGCCCTGAATGCCACTTCCAGGACTATACGAGATACTGGTAAATCAAGATCTGAGCCAGGTTGGGAAGGCAGGTCGAGAGAATTGGGCAGCAATGCATTATTTGCTGTTGTGGCATATTCACGGTTGTGAGGAATTTAAAGGAATGTGTTGTTTTAATCTTTCTGGCAATTCTCAGTTGATAGAAAACATATCCAAGATCCTGCATTTTGGTGTATCCCATCCCTGGGAACCACTTTTAAGGCAGAAGCAAATGCAGTCCAATAGTATGAGGCTTTTCACCTGAAACTAATCTCATAGACATGAGATGCTAGAAATAGCAGTGAGGAAATATTAGGGGCAGAAATAGAATACAGTAGGTCCTCAGGTTACATCAGAGATCCATTCCTACAGCGCAATGTAACTCGATTTTTGTAAGTTGGAACCCACCTACATAAGCACCTACATCATTCACATGGAGCACAGTAATGATGTGAAACAGTAAAAAAATTTAAAATAAAGATAACAGTTCCTGACCTTTACTTGTGGTAAATAAATAATTTAAAAAAAACATAAAGCATATATGTACATACGTTGAAATGACGGAACTTTCTTTTTTTATAAATACTGTAAATGGGAGATGGCAAATTAACCACAAAACGACATAGTAACACAAAGACTGCCTGTACTGGGGACTAGTTATGGCTATGGGAAACCATGATTGCCTGTGTTGATTAAAGAAAGGACATTCTAACCTGGCTGGGAGTTGTACACCCCCAGGACCTAAGAGTCAACCTTGGACCTGGGAGTTGACCTTGGAATATGGTCCATTCTCATTCAAGAACTGCCTATTATCATGGAAAGATTAACAGCCTTACTGCCCAAACAATGGAGTCCCACTCTAGCCCGAATTGCCTACTTCCCCATTCCTGTAATCCCTACTTCCCCCTGTAATATTTGTCCAACCCTATATAAGCAGCTGGCTTATGGGGGGCTGAAGAGCATGTTTTTGTGGATGACCTGCTGTTCTCCCATACTACTGGTGGTATTGGAATAAACACTCATACATGATTTAAAAAAAAAAAAAAGAGTATCTGCTCTAACCAATTCTATTCCTAGATTAGAAGGTTCTAGATTGAGAAATAAAGCAAGCAAAGGAAATAAAAATCATAAAGCTTGCAAATAAAAATAGAAAGCTTATGTATGCTCAGACCATTTGTTTGCATACATAGAAAATTCTGAGGAATTTATATACCCTTAGAACTAACAAGTAAATTTAGGAAGGTCTCAAGCCACAATATCAATACACACAAATCAATTGTATTTCTATAAGAGCAACAGGTAATTGAAAATTAAAATTTAATAAGCAATATTATTAGCAGTAGCATAAAAAAATATACAATGTTAAGAATAGATTTAAATGTGCAATATCTTTACACTGAAAACTACAAAACATTCTGAAAGAAAATTTTTAGAAGTATAAGTTAGTATAGAGATGTTCTGTGGAACTGAAAACATATTGTTAAGATGTTAATTCTATGCAAATTCATGTATATATTCAATGCAATCCCAATAAAAATCCCAGAAGGCTTTTTAATAGAAATTAACAGGCTGATTTTAATATTTATATGGAAAGTCACAAAACAGTATAGTCAAAATTATCTTGAAAAATGAGGATTTACAGACAGTATAAAATTACTATAGAGGCCTGGTGCACGAATTCGTGCACATTGAAAGGAAATTAATTAGAAGAAATATTTTGGAGGCCAGGGAGGGATCACAGGAGGGCTGCAAGGAGTGTGCAACCTGTCTCGCCCAGTCCCCATTGGCCGGGCCCCAGCATCTGCCCCCTGGTGGTCAGTGTGTGTCATAGTGACTGGTCGAGCGGTTGACCAATCATTCGGATACTTTAGCATATTAGGCTTTTATATATATATATTAATAAAAGAGAATGTTGCACTGCGTGAGAACACAAATAGATCAGTGGAACAAACTAGAGATTCTAGAAACAGACCCACACATGTAGAGTCAGATGATTGTCTACAAGGGTGCCAAAGAAATTTAATAAAGGAAGTATAGCCTTTTCAGCAAATGTAGCTGGAACAACTGAATATAGATGAGAGAGAGAGAGAGAGAGAGAGAGAGAGGCAGAGAGAGAGAGAATATATTATATATACATAAATAGCATCAATTCTTATCTTTTGCCATACACATAAACTCAAAATGGACCACAGATATAAACATAAAAGATAAAACTAAATATTTTAGGAGAAAATCTTCATAATCTTGGGATAAGTAAAGATTTCTAAGATAGAATACACACAAAAAAACAAATCATAAAAGAAAAAATGGCAAATTGGACTTTACCAAAATTAAAATTTTGCTCTTTGAAAGACACTACTAAGGAAATGTAAAGGCAAGCCATTCATTTGATTCTCTCTCTCCCTCCTCACATGGCCTACTTCCCTGTGTATGTTTCTTTGTTTCGTCCCCTCTTTTTTTAAGGACCAGTTGCTAGAGTTAGCTTTGCCACCTCTCCAACCCAGCTGTAACTAATTCTGTCTACAAAGATATGTTCTTTTGTAAATAATAAATAAGGTCCCATCCAAGGATCCAGATGGATATAAATTTAGGGGAGGGACACCATTCAACCTCAATTTAAATTAAGTGCTGAATTGTTTGGCCATAGGAATTCAAAGAAAGATATGATCACTGTGATCTGAAAAGGTTAGAGACAGTGTCACTGGATGGTAAGCCCTTGAGTTTTGCTGTGGAAACAGGAACATTCAGGTGAGCCAGGTGCAGTGTGATCAGGGGATGGAAGCGGAGGGATGCAGAGACTGGCCTACCTGACAGCAGAGTCCGGCTGAGGAGTGGAAGAAGCGGTTGCATAAACAGAGTGCAGCCAAGTTATGAGAGTCCTGGAAAGCCTGGCAGATGAGTTTTGGCTTCACCCAATAGGAAATAGACAAGGGCTGTAAATTCTCGGGCAGAGAAGTGGCAGGGTAAGAGCAGTGTTTGGGAAAGATTACGTTGACGACCATGTGCTCCGATGGATTAGAGGCAAAAGGGACTGAAGGCTGATGTACTTTGTCTTTCTGTTCTGGATACCTCTATGGTAGCAAGCGATATGAAGTTTAATTTTAAAAGAGAAAATGCACCACTACCATTACTCTCCTGAGTCTTCGTAAAACTCCTCAGCTGATTCCAAAATGGAAAAGTAGCCCCAGTTGGCATTGCATTTGAAAATGCTAATTGTTCCCCAGCTTCAAATTCCTGTCTGGGGAAGAGCAGGGCAGAGCTTACCTCCATCCCTCGTTACTCAAACACATCAGCATCACTCAAGAGCCCGCCAGACATGCAGGCCCCATCACAGATCTCTGGACCAGAGTCAGCACTTGAACCCAGTCCCCGGAGAGTCATATGCCCTTAAACTTCATATTAAACTTGGAGATGCGCTGCCATGGCAAATTTCAGTTGAATGCCCGTAGTTTGTGAAAATTGGGACCTATATCTGTTGAAACTGTTAGGTTAACTTGAACAAAACCAATTTTGAACCCTGAGCTGCCCATGACAAGGCTGTCACATGGAGGCACACACAAGTCCCGAGTTGTGGGTCTTGCTCACCCACTTGCCCGTCTCCTGGGGAATAACTGTTACACGGATGAAATGGAGCATCTGGCTGCCTCATGAAATGTGTCACTTAGTGCGTGTAGATGAAATTGAGACATCTGTTTGTCTCCCCACCTTTCTGTGGACTCCTGCTCCAAAGTGACACTTTTTTTCTCATTTGAAACGTAGCTTCCTATGGCGGTGGCTTCACTGACTTGCTGCACAAATATGGGAGAAGGAAGTAACAGATCAGTGCCGACAATGGAAACCTGCAGGTAACCCCCTAATCCAGAGCCTGGATGGGCCGCTGGAGTGGGAACATGGTTCCAACCAGCTGAGCGATTTTTTCCCTCTGGCCCTCCGTTCCCCCAGGACATCAACAAAGTGGGAAATATTCGCTAAGTGTCCCCTCTGTGTTCAGGTTGCTGGGAGAAACTGAGTTTTCAAGACCTCACAGGAGCAGAGCTTTTCATGCTTTAACATATATACACGTCATGTGCAGATCATGTGAAAACACTCATGCTAAATCTATAGATCTAGAGTGAAGGCTGAGATTCTGCATCTCTTCTTTTTCTTTTTCTATAGCTTTATTGGGGTATAATTGAAAAATGAAAATTACATATGTTATGATGCACAACTTGATGTGTTTTTTAATATATTTTTATTGATTTCAGAGAGGAAGGGAGAGGGAGAGTTAGAAACATCAATGATAAGAGAGAATGATTGGCTGCTTCCTGCATGCCCCCTACTGGGGATCGAGCCCACAATCTGAGCATGTGCCCTTGACTGGAATCGAACCCAGGACCCTTCAGTCCACAGGCCAACGCTCTATCCATTGAGCCAAACCAGTTAGGACAGCACAACTTGATGTTTTGATGTACATATTCATTGTGAAATAATCACCACAATCAAGCTAATTAACATATCCATCACCTCACAGTTACTAATTTCTTGTGTGTGTATACAACACAAAGTTCTTAACTACAGTCACATTGCTGCACATGAGATCTACAGAGGTAATTCACCTTGCATAACTGAAATTGTGTACCTTTGGACCAACATCTCCCCTGACCCCCCTGCATTTCCAATAGGCTCACAGATGATGATGATCCTGGTGGTCTGAGGACCACACATTAAGTAGCAAGGGCACTCACTTGGCAAAGTTACATCAGACGCATAGGGAAACGGAATTATGGTAGAAATATGGAAAAATGGAATTATGATAGAAATATCTCTGTGGGTGGGGAAAAATAAAATCAAAGATAATAAGAGGTATAAACAGACCTTGAGTAGAAGAACAGAAAAGGTAATTTTTTAAGTTGATAAAAAGAATTTACGAAACTATCAAAGGAGTTTTACATATATTAGAACTGGGTTAGTCTAGTAACCCGGTATCTACTTGGCAAAACTTCTCCTTGAGACACCCACAGCTAACTGCTCTTGATGGGAATAGTCAAATCCCTGGGCCAGCAGGATGATAGGGAAAAAATATTGACTCTGGCAGGCAAGATCTTCCTCACTGATCCTGGACATCTGGTCACTAAATCTTTCAGAAGCGCAGATTAGAGATGGTGCATTGAAAACCCTTCCAGCAGAGGCACCAATCGTGATTTTTAAATGAGAATGGAAGCCAGCCAATCTCTCGCCATCGGATCTGCAAGACCACATTATAATTTCACTCTTGCAAAGAGAAACAAAAGGAGAAATTTTACCAGACAACGTTTTTCTAAGACACTGAAGGGTTACCAGGGCAACAACAAAAAGAGTGAAATAAAGACACCTTTATTCTCCCAGAATGCATCATGGCTGAACCAGGTCAAGCAACTTTCAGTGAGGTCACTTCCATACGGCAACAGGGAATCTCTGCAGCAAGCTGAACCCAGAAAACAATTGCTGGGTGTCCTGAAGATGCTCGTGGGGTGACGACTTTCTAAGCTGGACAGCTGGCAATCATCAGCACTGACACTTAGGTTTTCGTAATGAAGTAAACGAGTAGCTATACACACTCAAGTCATAAATTATTTGAAATTTCCTGATATAGCTTCACTGAAAGCAAGCTTGAAGGAACTGAAGGCAAGCTTAGACTCCTCTCACAATTAGTCTTCCTGTAACAATGAGGCCCAAAAAGGGGGTGCAGGGACAAGAAAACATAAAAATCGAAGATCAACTCAGAGAAATCTCTCAATGCCATCATCCTGCCACCTAATTCTGTCACTATTAGGGAAAGCAGGTGATGGAATTAATTAGCAACACAATGCAAGCTGTCAGTAAAACTCTATTTTCCAATGGGAACAGGTCTGCTTAAATTGCTGGAATGAATTTACAAGCCTTCTTATAGATTCTGCTTTTGCCTCTCCTGATTCAACATGAAGGTTAAAAACGGGTCTTGACCTCCTTTACCCCAAGGAGTAAATGCTCCCGTGCCTGACTTCCTGTGGGGCCCTGGCAAGGAGTCAGTGCCTGAGTCTGACAGGGCGGGCCTGCTCCCCTGACCTCACTCCCCACTCACACTTCCCACGGAGGAGCTTGGCTGGAGCTTGGAAACAAGAGCGGGGAGACAGTAAACCCTCCCTCCCTTCCACTGTGTCCCTGGCAGAGGCAGCAGGTGAGACCACCAGGGCACCCAGTCCACATGACTCTCAACATTCCCATAAGCCCACAGCCTTGACTCAGATGTGAAATTGATTAGGAGGCAGGGCCCCAAAATCCAAAAATATACATAGTAGTATCTGGTGTGGAAAGTGGGGAGCATCTAAAATACAGCTGCAGCCCTAGCAGGCTTTGCTCAGGGGTTAGAATGTCGGTCCTCAGAACGAAGGGTTGCAGGTTCAATCCCCGGTCAAGGGTACATACCTCGGTTGTAGGCTCGATTCCTGGCCCCCGTCTGGGTTCGAACGGTAGACAACCAATCCATGTGTCTCTCTCACATAGATGTTTCTCTCTCCCTCCCCATCTCCCCTTCCCCCTTCCCTCTATTCTCTCAAAAAAAATCAATGGAAAAAATATCCTCGGGTGAGGATAAAAAATACAGCTATAGTAGAAAAATCTGGAGACAGAACTGAGCCCCTCTCTCTGGCTTCAGATACAGTTCTGTCACTCAGCAGCTCTGAAGAGAGCCTTGCACAGGACCTCTCCGAGCGTCTGCTTCCTCCTTCGCAGGGTAATGATGCCAGTCACACGTACTTAAGAATCACATGGATGAAATTAAAGCAGTTAACACATGGCCCCTGCTCTGTGAAGTTTGTAAAAGGAGTCCAGAGCAGGGAACAAAAGTGGAAGGATGTTTGCAATTAGTCAACAACTGTTCCCTTGGTTTGATTTTATGTACAGCCACCTTTGCCTTAAAACTTTCTTCTTTAAAAGACAGGGAAAAAAAGGCCAAAACTTTTCTCTGATATTCTATATCCCTTTGAGACGGCACTTAATGATTTCAGTCCTATATCTAAGGCCGTTATAATTTTTCTTAGAACCTTTTACATTTTCTATTTCAGAATTTTATCAACCTTGGAATTGCTGGACATATCTGATGGGTTCAATGAGTGGTTATTGCCAGCAGTTAGATGCCCTCTTGCCTAGTATATGAATTAAAGTACTTCTAACATGATGGGGAGTTTTTTTAACTTCATCATTTTGCAAAAAGAGGACATCACTCCTTGTTTCCTTGCCATAGCCTCACAGACGGTGACTCGTCGCTCCTCTGCCTCCTCCAAGCAGAGACCGCACTGAGCAGATTGTGAGGGCTGCGCTGGGGGAGGCAACAGGCAAGTTGCAGCCTCGTGGCTTAAGGAGGACTCGGCTCTCCCCCCGCAGGCGTGCTCGCCAGCAGCGCACCAGACAGCTCGGTGCAGCGACAGCCGCTCGCAGCCCGCCTCCGGTGCCCAACACGTGGCGGCCCTCGGGCGGCCTGTTCGCCGCACATGCCCCTCCTCCCCGTCCCCATCTGGCCCGGCTCCACAACAGCTTCGCTGACTTCATGCTCCATGTCTGGGGCCTTCCTGCCACGGGCCCTGGGACCTTATTTAGACCCGTTTCTTCCCACCGAGGAGCTAATCATGTGTTTTCAACAGTACAACCATCTGGGCAACTGATGCCGGTCACCAAGTAATTAGTGGGAGATGTTGCAACATATCCAAGGGATATTTAATAACTATTTCTTGAATGAATAAATGAGGTTCAGCAACTCCAGTTTGCTCACTCCCCAGAGAATAACAGAGAAGCTTCTTGTACTTCTCTGGGCCCCTCTCCGATGTCCTTCGAAGGCCCGGCCCCCATACTTCTGTCCACACGCTAAGTGTTAGTACATATTCCCTCGTGTCCCATCTTTGGGGCACTGCCCTTCTCAACTTCCCCACTCCTCTTCGACAACCCCATCCATGCCTGCTGCTCTATCACCTATATTCCATTAAGTGACAATATTTATTTCTACTCCACGGCACGTCCCTTAGCAAATAGTCAACCTCCTAACAGTCATTTCCTTCAGACACCAATGGGCATCTCAAATTGCACACATTCAATGCCGAATTCAGCCTTGTATCCCTAATGAGTTCTTAGAAAACAGTTAAAAGAAACAATAAGGCCCTAGCCAGTTCGGCTCAGTGGATAGAGTGTCGGCCTGTGGACTGAAGGGTCACAGTTTGATTCCCCATCAAGGCACATGCCCAGTTTGCGGGCTCAATTCCCCAGTGGGAGGCATCCAGGAGGCAGCTGATCAATGATTCTTTCTCATCATTAATGTTCTATCTCTTCCTCTTCCTTCCTCTCTGAAATCAATAAAAATATGTTTTTTTTAAAAAAGTCAGAGTGATCTGTTTCAACACAAACTTGGCTCTGTCATTTCTTTGTTTGAAAACCTTCCAAGGGTTTCTCTTCCCTTCACTATAAAGCTCACACTGGGGGTTCATGCACCAAGCTCCATACAGCACACCTCCCTGGACTATCAGTTTTTCTTCAGAGTTTGCAAGGCAAACTTCACTTTTGTATGAATGTAAGCACCATCTATCTATATATATAAAAGCTAATATGCTAAATGTCTCTCCACCCATCTAACCAGTTGCTATGATGTGCACAGACCACCAAGGGGCAGACCCTTAATGCGGGAGCTGCCAAGCTACAGTGACTTGACAGTGGCGGTTCTCAGGTGACGCACCCTGAAACCAGAGAGGAGGGAGCCCTATTCCTCACGGGGCTGTGCGATTCCACCTTTGTCCATGGGTTATGTTGTTGGTGGGGCACTGTCAGCCTCGAACCTGGTTTACTGCCACTTGCCTTTGCGTTCCACACCCTGTACTACAGCAACTTTGCAGAGTGCCCTCTTGCACTCCGGGACCCCTTAGGGGATATGGGAGAGTGGTTTCGGCCTGATCCCCACAGGCCAGCCCAAGGGACCCCCACCTGCCAAAGGGACCCTGCTCACCCGGCAGATGCCAGGGAGGGACCGTGGGAGGTTGGATCCAAGGTGTGTCCGGCCCTTCTCACCCAGTCCCGCCCCACCGGCCACCTTCTAATTAATTTCCTTTCAAAGTGTGCGAATCGGTGCACCAGTTCACTAGTTGTGTAATAGAGCATAATGCAAAATCTGCATTAAGTTTAATTATAACATTTGGGCATTAAAGTCCACTGTCTTAGTGTCCCCTATCTGTGTGTTAACATAACTTCCTTCCCTGACAAAGTTCCATTGGTTATTTCTTGTCATAGCTCAGAGTCTGGGCTAGGATCTGGCACATAGTCGACACCCAATAAACATTTAATGATAACTATAAGAGGAGGCCATAAACCAGTCACCACAGGGCTAGAGAGCTCTATTCTTTCTCATTGGCTTGGTTCGCTCTCACCCACCCCTGAAGCCTGCACAGCTACTCAGAGGAATTTCCTGGCCATTGCCCATCAAGCTTACACCATCGTCCATGCCAAAGGGCTGGACTCAGAATGAAGCTGGGTTTCTTGCAGGTGCAAGAAATGGTCACCCACGCTCTAAAACAGTCTGTGTGCGCCTGGAGTCCCAAATACCTTTAAGGTTCCACCAGTTCTTGGCCCTTGGCCTCCCTTCTTTATAGGGGACTCAAATCTATCCACCGGACCCTGTAGATTCCATTCCAAACTTCCTCTCTCCATAAGCAGTTATAAAATAAAGGCAACCATGCGTACAAATGAGAGCAAACATCTTGAAGGAAGCAGGTAACCCAATGTGCCCTGTTGTGAGTACAAGAAATGCCATGATGTGGGCAAGCCCCTCTGCAATTTGCAGAGTTTGTCTGAGAAGCTCTTAGTCACCCTCTAGACCTCAGAGAAAGAGCTCCCTTCTTGGGGAAGCCTTTGATCACTGCCTCCACCCACTACTTTCATCCAAAGCTGCAAATGCCCTCAGTAGTTAACGCCTACCTCTATCACCACCAGGCAGCTCCATGTTGGCGGTGCCTGAAACTAACACAATTTCCATGGCCTTCTCTAAGCACAGGAATACAAAATTACAAACACAAAATAAGATGCAAAAGTGAATATCATTTATGAAAAAATCACGTCAAACCTCAAAATTTTAAAAAATCAATAAATACAATCTATCCCCCAAAAAGGGGGTGGGGGGAATAACAACATTGCATTTAGTCAATTAACTGTCTGATACCTTTAGAATACCTTTACTATGTGTTTTATAACTTGTTGATTGCATACCATTAACCACTGGTATGACAATGATATTTAATATCATTTTTCATAGAGAAAGGGAAGATATAATTCAGTCTTTTTGTGGCCACAATTGGTCAAATTTTTTTATTGTTTATAGTCAGACTTCATAAAACCTGCTACATTATACAGAGAGGAACTCTATTGCTACAATCAGGGAATTTCTGATAAATTCTGTTTCACACAATTCCCATCCAAAAAACAACAAATGATAAAACCTGCTACATTATACAGAGAGGAACTCTCTTTATTGCTACAGTCAGGGAATTTCTGATAAATTTTGTTTCACACGATTCCCATCCAAAAAACAACAAATTGTGTGTTTATAATTGTTTATGACAGAGCTTCCTAGATATCAATGAAAATCAAAACCTTTGCTTATAGGTTTACACATTGAATGACTAGAACTGTCCACAGACTAGCTTTTGGCTCCATTTATTTCAGATCTTGATGTTTTTTCTCCCCTCATTCATTTTGTGCCAGAATTGAGGACCATGTGCATACCATCTTACAAACTCTGGCCCTCATGTCACAACGTCAGGAGAGTTGACATTCTATTCCAAGATGATTAGCAATAGCTTAACTATACATGGACACGACTGAAAAACACATAACCTACTAAATCCAAGCAAAATGTAGCCTCAACTTGCTTTCCCCTTCCCCAAATCCCAAAAATGCTTGCACGTTACAGGGAAAGTCGGAGTAGAGAGAAGTCACTCTGCCTGAATGCAGTTGAAGTAGCCAATATTGCTCTAGCTGGTTTGGCTCAGTGGGTAGAGCGCTGGCCTGTGGACTGAAGGGTCCTGGGTTCAATTCCAGTCAAGAGCACATACCTCAGTTGCAGGCTCGATCACTGGTCAAGATGGGTTTGAAAAGTAACCAATCGATGTATCTCTCTCACATCAATGTTTCTCTCTCTCTGCCTCTCCCCCTCCCTTCCACTCTCACTAAAAGCCAATGGAAAAATATTCTCGAGTGAGGAGTAACAAACAAAAAGGCAATAGCCAATATTTGAGAATTTCACAGTAACATCGAGCATGTGGACACATGGCTTGGGCTTTGGAACACGCCCAGCAAGTGAGAGTTCTGAAGCTCAAGCTTCATTCGTTTCATGGAAAATCCGTGTCTAATCACTGCACTCAGCAGATTGTGTAATAATTAATTAATTATGTGTCTGTCTCCCCCTCCACACAAAACTTCTTACAAATAGGATCTGGCCTATTCACCTTTGCATCTCCTGCACTTAACACCGTCTGGCATATTATACACGTGTGTTGCCTGAGCTGAACTGAGAGGACAGAGGAGCCAGAGCAGTTAACTGTGCCCGTCCATGTCTTTTAAGGCACTAGGTCCTTTCCCGCCATAGAAAGAAAAGCATGTTGGTGTCAATCAGACGTTTTGCATTTAGTGAAAGGTGACTGACCAAGCACAGGGTTCACAAGGGAAGAAACTGTGTATTGACCTAAAAACATCCTGGGAGAATTCTGAATCTGAAGCTGCATTACCATGAGGCAGAATTTGCCCTTCTGGCCGAAGTGCTGAAGCTTTTGTCAGCCCAGTAAAGCAATGTGTGCCTAGACCAGCCGTGGGCAAACTACGGCCCGTGGGCTGGATCCGGCCCATTTGAAATGAATAAAACTAAAAAAAAAAGACCGTACTCTTTTATGTAATGATGTTTACTTTGAATTTATATTAGTTCACACAAACACTCCATCCATGCTTTTGTTCCGGCCCTCCGGTCCAGTTTAAGAACCCATTGTGGCCCTCGAGGCAAAAAGTTTGCCCACCCCTGGCCTAGACCAAAGGCAATGAGCGAAGAAAGGAATCACGGAGCAGTTGTAAATGAGAGGTGATGAATGTTTCCATGTGTTTTTATTACATTGCCAGTCTATTTATTCATTCAGCAGGTGCTTACTGAGTTCCTGCTGTATGCCAAGCACTGTATGCTAGGGCCCCGGGACTGCACCGCGAGTCAGATCAGACAAGTCGCCGTCACATGGAGGAGGCAGACATTAATTGAATTATCCCACTAATAGCAGGATAATTACAATCTGAGCTAAGTGCTGAGAAGGAAAGTAGCCAGATTCCATGAGAGCATAAATGAAGGGGCTTGACTTGAGTTGGTTAACGATCGCTTCCCTAAGAAACAAATACTTGAGCTGAGGCTTGAAAATGAAAAAGAATTAAGTAGTTGAAGAGGATTAGCATGAAGAGGGGAATCTAGACAGAGGAACAGAATGTGCAAAACTGCCATGTTGAGTAGGAACTGGAGGTTGTCGATTGCCCTCCCTAGCCTACTCTCTCCTCTTCTCTACCCTGCTCTGTACCCCAAAAAGTCGACCTCTTTCTATCAGTCAGGTCCTTTGCCCTCTGGATTCTGCTAACTTTTAGTCAATGTATTAGAAATTTGTTCTCATTTTCCCTCCCTGCTGGGCCCTGGTTGGCGATCACTGTGATCACCTCTCTAGGAGCACAGGTCCTATTGGGTAGCCTCATCCCATAGCTCCGGCTAAAGCCATATCAGGGACCTGTCATCATTCCTTCCTCTGGCATCTCAGGGACCTGCTTTCTTGGTAAGAGCTCTGAGATGCTTCATCATCTCTTGCTGGTCTCCCTTAGCCCTGCTTATAACTTTGCAAATAATCCCTCATAAAAGCTCCTCAATTACACAGTTTGGATGTACCAGCCAGTTCCTGCTGGGAATGTGATATAATATTTATGAGAAACTGAAAGAAGATGGTTGTCGTGTGAAATGCGTAGAGCGCTGCAAGGCGTGGCTGGAGGTCTCCTGAGGAGCCAGATGCCCTAGGACCTAAATCTAAGCCATTTTGAACACTTGGATTTTTATTGTAAGAGCAGTGGACCAACATTGAAGAGTTTTAAGCAAGAGGAACATAAGAGGGTTTGTTGTTTTTGTCTAAGCTAAACTAGAGTGCGTAGAGAAGTAAGTCGGAAGTTAGGAAATGGAAATAACAAGGGTCACCATTATTCATAAGAAGTTGGCTTTGAAGGAAGAAACCCTTTAGGGCAGTAGCTATAGAAGGGATGAAGGATTGATGGAGAGTTTTATTAAGAGGTAGGAAAGTGCAATAGAATGTGCATGGGAGAGATGGGAGGTAGTCTGTATGGCACAGGGAAGAGCACAGATAATAGCACTGGCCATAAATAGAAAGAATAGCCCCATTCCAGTGTAAAGAGGGAGATACGTGTGTATATAAGCCCTTTCAATTGCACATGTGTGAGGTAGCAGAAAACTGATGGTGGTGCTTTTCATATGTTGCTATGAACTTTCTTTGTAAGATAGAAGGAAAGGTCATTGGTTACTGAGAGTCAGAGAAAATGTTGAGATGATGTGGGGGGGGGGAGGAGGGAAGATCAGAGGTTTAATAACAATAGAGATGGTTTAAAATATTTACTTTTAAGAGTGGAAGGGCCAGATTGTGGTGAGCATGCCAAGCAGTTTTGAGAATACTTTTGAGTTTGATCATTAGATGGATAGACCTCTCCCCCAACTCCACTGTAAGCAAGTTCCGCCCAAGAGGTTTAAGTAGACTTAGCCTGGCCCTTGACCCTAGAGGTAGACTTGAGTTCTGGGTCCAAAGATGAGCATGTGCACTAAGGTAGGCTAATCAGAGTACAGACTGAAATGTTCACTATCATTACCAGGAAGGATGATCGTTCCCTCTCACTGCTATTACAACTAGAAGGACAGTGTTAGGTAAGGCTCCTAGATGTCACCTTGTCATCAAGCTGTAGAGAAAAGCAGAGCCCTATGACATTGTCTAACCGTCTAGATGCCGCAGTGCCTCCTGCTTGACCACCCCTTTAGCTTTTCACTTAAATAAGCCAATACATTTCCATTTTTGCTTAAGCTGGCTTAAGTTGCATTTTGTCTAACATATACATTAATTACGCAGTAATTGTAAATGTATAGTCCTACCAATCTCTCATCTTGCTTTCTCTAGAAGTGCCTCACTGTTTGAATGTAGGAAAAATGTAGGTGGCTACCAGGATTTATGTAGAGAAATTATTTTGCCAGGAAAGTGCAACAACAAGAAAAAGGTACACAAGTCAGGATACGCCTCATGGCCAATTTTCTTTTCTTTAATTTATATGCCAAATCTCATGTACCTAAGGTTGGGATTGCAATTGGATGACACATATATTCAAAGCTAAATCCCCTTTGATAAAAATCGAATCTGGTTACCACCCCCCCACCCCACCCCACACCCCGCAGCTGCACTATTACCAGCCAAGGCAAGAAGACTCTTGTCAATACTACATTCTCTGCAGACAAGGCCACTTCTAGAAAGACCTGCTACAGATATTAAAGGGAGAGAATAGGAAAGAGAACCGAAGGAGGGATAATTAAAGAATGCAAAATAAGTCTGATAATAGTAAACAGAACTCAGCCTGTTGTGTTTCCAAATATACCAGAAGCAGCAGCCAACAATTGCTGAAATCAAGACAAAGCATGAAGGTTCATTTTTCCAGCGTCTTATGTTTCATAGCTTCTTATCAAAAAGCAGAGAAAAGTGCTGTGGGTCCATGAATCATCTCCACTTGTGCCTGGCAGGAAACTTGTAATAATTTATACATTCCATCTGGATGCAACTTAAAAGACTAATTACCATTGATACCCACTAATACATAGTAAGATTAATGGCTGAGAATCTTAAAAATGAGGCCAACAGGAGCCCCAAAGTCAGCATGACTACAAACAGACAAAAAGTTTTCCTACGACCCAAGCAGATGGTATTTAGAGTTTTCAATTTGATATAAATGAAAGGCAGTCCCTTTGTTGAGTAAGTTACTTAAACTTCACTCCAAGATCAATAGTTTAATTTAAAATGTCACTTGTACCTTCGCATTATCACCTTTACCTTTTGAAACTAAGAACATAAAAAAGTTTCTGAGAGAAGGAAAGGCCATCTGGCCCACCTACTTGCCACTTATGGTTAACTGTTATTAATATTAATAATTTTACATAAACGCACACAAACCTTGAGGCTTCAAACCCCTTCAGTAGACATCATACATCAGGTAAGTCTTGCCAAGCCACAAAACCGGGCAAGTCATTAGCCAGTAAATCCCACTGGGGAGAAAAAACCTTTAATCAAAATAAAAGTTGAGCTTCTGTGTGGTATGTAATGACCTTTTCCTGAAAGACCGTATATTTCCTAGCCCCATTTTCATACAAGATCCAATTCCCATGGCCCTTTGCAGTCAAAGTCACCTTTGTACACAGAAGATACGGATGGAAACTGGGAAGCAAACGAAGATCCAGTTTTGTCCTAACTAGATTTGTAAAGCATTGTCCATCCTTGGAAAACATAGATATAGTCATTTTAAAAGAATTTGTCTTACTCGTATAGGTGCCTTTTGTTTTTACCTGCTCTAAGTTATTTTGAGAATATTTTTGTAAGAGGAAATTTTATTCCATCTTACACCAAAGATAGAGAAGTCCTATGACTTGACAGATGTTATACCATTATTATTCAGGGTGTATATAAGTCTAGTGTATTATTCAAACCACTGAATCAGCAATTCTCAAACTTTTTTGTTCCACCCACACTTCCTTTTTTCTTTTTCATCCAAATACCCAGGTCGCTATAGCTAGTATTCCACTAATAGTAGACATACCAAAAAATCTAAAATTCATCATATTCGTTATGTCCTTGCAAAACCATTTAGGGCATATAATGAAAAACTAGACAATTTCCTCATTCCTAAAATGGAAATAACAATCTTATGAAATAATGCAGAGAAAGCCCACAGCACATAGTGTTTCATAAATAGTAACAATTACCACAAACGTAGTTTTGTTGTGTTGCCCCGCCCCCTTGGTCCACTTTTCCATATTTCCCCTTACCAGATGGAGTCATTAAGTCTTACCCTGACTTACTGTGTACCTCCCAGCAACCCAGAGAATTACTATCCCTTGATCATTTTTATTTACTTTCTTCCTTTTTTCTTTAACAAGTTCCCACGTAATCTTTCCTTAGCCCCAAATCTCACTAATTATTGCCAAGCCCCTTCTATTTGCAAACAATCTCTAAAGGTTTTCGCGAATCTGCTCTCAAAGAACACCTGGCTGGTGTCACAATTGTCATACGCCAGCCTTTAGGCTGCACCCCTGTAAAGCCCAGTAGCTTCTCCCGCGCCCCCCATACACACACACCCCGTTCCTGTATAATCTACAAGCACGTAATAACTGCCCTCTCAACTTGTTTTTCTCTTAACTGCGTAATCTATACACTTGAAGTCAGTTGAAAATTCATCTCGCATAAGTAGATTTTACATCCTTCCAACAGCAGCCCTGCCTCGGCCCTTGCCCTTCTGGTCTCCTACTTTCCTCCTGTTTAAAATGGAAAAGGAAGGGGTGCAGGATCGCTGAATCAAAAGAAGGCAGCGTCTAAGCCCAGTTCTGATTACAAGTGTCAAGTTCTTTCTGAAATATTTCTAAGGAGTGAGAGAACAAGCAGATTTATAGGGTACATGCTTCACTGGTTTTTATTTTGGTGGTGCGTGTAGATGAGAAAAGATTAAAAGCCCAAACAAATGTCTAAATCATGGTGCACACCCCTGCAGTACATTTTCCCAGCCATGGGCGCCATGGACAGCACTCTATACGGGAAAATAGTTTTTCCCAGGAAATGGAAGGGAGGAAAGATCCCAAAGAATTAGGAGGGAAGTTCCAAACTGTCAAAACTATATTTCATGAGAAACAGTGACTCAATTTTTCATGGGAGTTTTCTTTCAAGTCTTAAGTACCAAAAACTAATTCAAGGGTTTGGCTATGGTGTATTTCAAGGTGTGATTTATGTTGCAGATTTAAGGGCCTTGGGTGTTATTTCTTCCAGAAATATGAGCCTCGAGGAAGAATAGAATGGTGATTAGAGAACAGCTTTGAATCTCATGGTTCTGAATTCAAATCTCAGCTGAACACTTTCTAACCAAGTGAAGTCAGACAAGCCTCTAAGCGTTATGTATGGTACTGAACTTCTCAAGCCTCTCTATGCACCCTCTATGAAATGGAGGAATGAATACTTTGCTCTTAGATTTACATGGTATAACATATACAGTGTCATCTGCCATCAGTAAGCTAGTTGATAGCAATTCTTACATAAAATTTACTTTTTAAAGGAAAAATGTGGTTATAAACAAGGAAACGGAGGCCTCCAAGTTGAGTTTCTATTTCACGGAGAGTAATGTTTGGGGCAGAGGCACCTTCCCAGGTTTTTCAAATGATATTCAACAAGAAGTAGCTCCTTTTCCCACCCAAATCTATCTCTGCACCTGAATTCGTGCCACTCACTCCTGGCACCCAACACCACAGCACTTTCCTTTCCAACTGCTGATACTCCTGTCTTGATACTGGTTTCTATTTCAATGCCTGCGTACCAGAGTTCCCTGCATATGCAGCCACCTTTCATATGCAAAAGAATCCAGCACTGTCTACAAAGGAAAGATGTTTATTTCCAGGGGCTGAGGGTATGGTGTAATAATAAGGGTCAGATTACATGTGTGATCAATTTTGGCCTTTTGCGTGTCAATTAACGTATCGCACTTGGATGTTTTATTGATGGCAAAATCCTATAGAGGGATGTTATTATGCTCATATTTTAATATCTTAGGGGTCAGCATCGCTGCACACAGATATCCACTGGCATATATTCACATGCAGAATGGCTACTTTATCATTTTAAATGATTTAAGCCAGTGAAAGGCCACTCCATTTGTTTGCTCAATAGTCAATTGAAATGGAAACGGTTAGCTGAGTGCAGCTCCCTTGAAAGTCCCTTCCCTTCCAAGCGCCAATTAGAGAATATGAAAGGTATACTCTGCACAGCTTGCTCGGGATAATAAATCACTAAATTGGAAGCGTCGCTTACCTTGCTGATTCTGATAAGAAAATTAATAGAATTAGCAGCTTATCTGCTCAACCAGGAGATTCACATTATGAAAAAAGAAAAAGAGAGAGAGAGAGAAGGAAAGGGAAAAAAGAGTGAAAAAGAAAAGAGAAAAAAGAAAGAAATCTATTTCTATGGCGAGGGCTGCCTGTATTTCTTCCTGGTGACAGAGAGACAGTTTGAGTGGTTTCTTTTGGCCCCTGTGGTGATAACGCTCGGCTGAAAACAATGCAAGAAGCAGTATCAATTACTGTCTACTTGTTTTGTTTTTATGCATAATTAAAGCAGGACAAAGCCCAGACATTATATAAGGCTGCATCGAGCAAAATCCAGCATCGGTCCTACTACTGATAAACAGAAATTCTGAACAGCCCCAAATTGAAAAGTGGTGAGACGGAGATTATGTTCAAAAAGAGGATTTACAGCCTCCTGTTTTCTTGGAGAGGGGGTATTACAGCGCTGCTTTTTGTCTAGGGAAGAATAATTGCTTGCAATAAAGCTGCTGTTCTCAAAACAGGATAAAAAGACAGGAGTCATTTGTTTAAAAAGATCCTCAGTAGCCTTCTCCCTGCTCCTTTTTTTCTTAAATATATATATGAAAATCTGTAATTATTTCTTTGAAGAACATTTTTCAGCAGCTGTAAATGATAATGAGTCAATCACTGTGTGCTCCTTTTTTTTTCCTCCAGCAGCTGCGGACCTACCCATTCAAAGCAATTAATTGATATTCGTAAAGTGCTTTGAAACTGAGAAGTGGCATCTCACAAGCACTAAATAATGTTATTTTTCTTTTCTTTTAGAGAAAGAGAAGGGGAGAGGGAGAGAGAAAGATCAATATGAGAGAGAAACATTGATACTTTGCCTCCCATATAGGAATCTACCCAGCAACCTGGGTATGTGCCCTGGCCTGGAATCGAAATGGAGCCCTTTCTGTGCAAGGAACGATGCTCCAACCAAATGAGCCGCACCAGCCAGGGTTAAATATTTTTCTTACTGTTTTTAGGAATTAGGAACCCAGCCTCCCTTCAGACAAGCCTCAGAAGAATAGCAGTAATTCTAAGTATCTAAAACCATCACCTAAAACTCCGAAGCACCCAGAATAAGATTCAGATTACAGACCTTTGTAAGATACATCAGAAGTTAATTACTAAAGATAACATCACTGGAAGTTATGTATCAAGTGTTAAACAAAGTAAAACTCTAGCTCTCTGCCACATTTATCATTTTTACACATTTATACCTGTGCATTAACTTGCACCACACTTTTTCTTAAAACACACTTTTCAAACAATGTGAGTTTGAGAAGATATTGCTCGTTTGTACAACTTGGCTAAGTTAAGACTTTCATAGATCATCAGGCCAACTGAGAGAAGGTTTAGCATTGTGTTATTGTTTTGGGGTGGAAAATCACCCTATTAAACCAAAAGAATCTCTAGATTATCTCAAATGTTTCTTATTTTTTAGCAATATATTGATTTTGGAAAATGCTTGAGCATGAAATATTGGTCTAATTTCCAGCAGATTTCACTGTTTTCATTCCATATTTCAATTTTTTTAAATCTTTACTGATATATATATATACGCTTCTGCTATCTACATTATTGACAGTGTTGGTCATAAGAAGGGCTGGTCTGTTGGCAGTATGTATATGTTTCAAAGGACAAAATAAAAGAGAATTCTTATAAAGATATCTCACAGAGATGGCTACAATTGAAATATTGGTTCTTGGGGCGATAACTCTAGAGATGAAGTCATAAACCTGCTGGCATCCATTGCTGTTAAGAAGAGCTATGGGGAGCAAAATTCTTTCCCAGTCACAGACCAAGCACACAGATTGGTATTCTTTTTCCTGATTCTGAAAAGCAGCAGCTTGTTTTAAAAATCCTTTGTTTCTAAGCTATTAATTGTTGACCATCCGATGATTTTTCTTTATTGAGAAATGAAGAGAATTACAGATGGTTTAGCACCACCCAGCAATGCTTACACACACATTTTGAAATCAAAGATAGATATTTGTGAGTCAAACATGATACATTAGTGAACATGCATACATAACTCTTCAGGGGAAAGAAATCACAGAATACTACATGATAGCCATATATAAGGCAACCTGTTCATTTTGATACAATTAAAACAAAAATTGCAATCCATGCAGTTTGTTTTTAAGACCTGTGAAATAAGGAATTTTTAGGGGTAAAATAGGCAGATTTAGGGAATTTTTAAAATTAAGGGGGTCCATTGGAAAAAAACACAGAGCTACAGAGTTGCAAAGAGTACATTTCCATGAGACAAGGGAGCAGGGAGCAGCAGAAGTTACATTTCCATAAGACAAGGAAGTTGGGAGAGGCAGCAGTTACATTTCCATAAGATAAGGGAACTGGGAGTAGCAAAAGGTCTATATTTACAAAATAAAGAAGGAGGAAGAAAGTCCAAAGGAAATAGGAGAACAACATGGGAGGAGGGGAGAAGGTCCTCACAGGTCCCATGTGAGTTTTGACCTTTGAGCTCAGGAGTTACTATAGTAACCAAGTCAAAAGGGAATAGTGGCCAATCAGAGGGGATCAAGGCACAAAAACTGCAGCCTTTAAGTTGGGGAAATGAATCAGGAGGGAAAGTGAGGGCTGGAGATAAAAATGTTCGGGCCTAGGGGACTCTTCCCCCTCCCCAAGCTGGAGTCTGTACTTGTTCTTCAATAAATTTCCACCTTTGCTATACCAACTTCCATCCCTGGTTTTTCTTCGAGCCCGGGGAAGCCATCCTGCCCAGGGGAGCACCGCATATGCCCAAACTTGGTGCTTTTAATATTTTTTAATTTATCTTTATTGTTGAAAGTAACACAGATGTCTTCTCTTTTTTCCCTCATTGATCTTCTCCAATGGATGGCTTCAATAAAGACTATGAACACTAGGAAATCTAAGGGTTTAAGCCAGGGTTCTCAACCTGTGGGTCGCCAACCTGTGGGTTACGACCCCTTTGGGGGTCGAACGACCCTTTCACAGGGGTCACCTAAGACCATCGGAAAACACATATATAATTACATATTGTTTTTGTGATTAATCACTATGCTTTAATTATGTTCAATTTGTAACAATGAAATTGGGGTCACCACAACATGAGGAACTGTATTAAAGGGTCGTGGCATGAGGAAGGTTGAGAACCACTGGTTTAAGCCAAACTTTCCCAATGTCAATTTAATTGTCCAAATGAAACTACCAAGTTTTGTAGAACTAAAGCAAGGACATATGGGCTCCTTTTTCCTATCATCCTAGCTGTCCCTAGTTTGCCAAACAGTTTTTCTCTAATAGTGAAGGAGGAGCCAAAAATGGCCAATGAATGAGCCTTCTGAACTATGCACAGATTAAAGTGAAAAACAGAAGGAAATCATGTTAGAGCTCCTCTATTCCAAAGTCCTTAAGAAACCTGCTATAGTTCTCTGGAGCAAGAGCTCTGCACCAGATGATATGCTTTGAAGATGGTTATGTCCTTCCTCCTTACAGACTTTACACTGGTGTCTCGCCTACAAAGCGGGGGTTTTATTTAAGGCGCTTAACCCAGCCCCGCCAGTGTTGCTCAGTGGTTGAGCATTGACCTATGAAACAGGAGGTCACAGTTAGATTTCTGGTAAGGGCACATGCCTGGGTTGCAGACTCAGTCCCCAGTGTGGGGCATGCGGGAGGCAGCCAATTAATGATTCCCTCTCATCATTGATATTTCTTTCTCTCTCTTCCTCTCCTTTCCTCTCTGAAATCAATACAAACATATTAAAAAAAACTTTATGTGGAACACTCTGAATCCTATATAATAAAAGAGAAACATGCAAATCAACCATCCCTCCGCTACACGCAAGCCACGCCCACCAGCCAATCAGGAGCGAGTATGCAAATTAACCCAACTAAGATGCTT
>NW_006285049.1:6918108-6930748 GCF_000327345.1 Myotis davidii | reverse complement strand
GAAGAGCCGGGGGCCCCTCCCCCCCCAGCCATGATTGGAGAATCGGGTGCCTTTGCCGGCCTGGCCAGTGATAGCAGAAAGTAGGGGTGGAACCAGCGATGGGAGCTGGGCACGGTCCAAGCTGGCAGTCCCGGGAGCTAGGGGTCCCTTGCCTGGGCCTAAAGCGGAGCCCGCGATCGCGGGGCCGCTGCCGCTGCGGGTCCCCGCTGCCTGGGCCGGATGCCTCAGCCAGAGGCATTAGGCCTGGGCAGGGGCAGAGCGGGAGATCGCGGGGAGCTGGGGGTCCCCTGCTCAGGCCTGCGATTGGAGGGTAATGGGGGTCAACGACTGAAGGCTCCCAGTATGTGAGAGGGGGCAGGCTGGGCTGAGGGACACTCCCCCGCCACACACACACACACACACCAAGTGCACGACTTTCGTGCACCGGGCCCCTAGTGTGTGTGTGTGTGTGTGTATATATATATATATATATATTATACACACACACTTTTTAAAAGTGCTTAACCAAAACAACTGTAACAGTGACCTCTTCTATGGATTCATGGAGCAGAAATGAGAATGCCTAACCAACTTTTTCTCCAATTGGAGCTGGGTTTTAGTTTAAACTGATGGAAATCAAGTCACATGATCATGTAACCAAAAAATGGGATTTGAGAGAAAGGTTAGAAAACTAATTTTATTACAAAATTAACTTGGGGCCAGGCATTTTACAATGATAATATGATGCAATCCTCACAATTCCTCAAGAAAGGTATCATTGCCTGCATTTAAAAAGTGAAACATCTCAATAAATATTATAATAACTATGTATGGTGTCAGATAGATACTAGATTCATCAGGGTGATCACTTCATAAGTTATATAAATGTATAATGACTTGTTGTACACCTGAAACTAATATATATATAATTATTTTAGAAAAAGAAGCTCATAGAACAGAGAACAGATTGGTGGTTGCCAGAGGCAGGGTAGGAGCAGGTAAAATGGATAAAGGGGGTCAAAAGGTGTAAACTTCCAGCTACACAATAAATAAGCCATGGGCAAGTAATGTACAGAGCAGTGACTATAGTTAATACTACTGCAGTGCATACTTGAAAGTTGCTAAGAGATTAGAGTTTAAAAGTTGTTATCACAAGAAAAAGATTTTGTAACTATGTCGGGTGATAGGCCATGTGGTAATCATTTTGCGACATATACAAATACTAGTATGGAATCATATTGTATACATGAAACTAATTTAATGTTATAGGTCAATTGTACCTCGGTAAAAAAAGATTATCATCTCAAACAATAAATTAAATTAAATAAGATAAAAATGAGGCATCTGAGGTTCCCCCGATTAAGAATTTTGCTCACGAGAGCACAGAGATGGCATGAAAGTTGTATTTAAGACTGTGTAACTCATAGAGCTTGTACTCCCACTATGCCATGCAGTCTCCCTTCCTGCTAGAAACCAAACAACTGTTTAAGTGAATTGCCCATAGAAATAGCTGCAAAATAAGAGACATCCACGTACTGTTGTGTTCAAAGGACAATGCCCTTCTGTCATGATTTCCTTAATAAAGAAACAATATTGAATTTATTCTTAATAAAGAAACAACAAGTCGCTGGGTGGCATCACGCGGGTGTCTGATTAGTCGCCTGAAACATTTTCCCAAATAGCACTGAAGGAATTTGACCTCAAGAACAATTTTCATCCATTCCTGGATGAGCACACCTTTCAAGACTTAGCACATTTGTTCTGCACTAATAATAAAATTGGATTATACCTATTTCATATGAGCAATAAAAAGCTAATCCCTCATAACGCTCAGTCTAATAAATTCTTTGTTTAACCATGAATCAGCTAATGTGCTGACCAAGAATTCTCACCAATGCCCACTGAATACTACTCCTTACCTCATAATTTACTTCTTGCCTCTGTTCATTTCCCACAGATGAACTCAAATCACACATGAAGCACGTTGAGTCTGTGCTCGTAAATTTCAGTTGACCTATAATTTGTGACTCTAAAAAGTCAATACAACAGAACTGGATTCTTCTTTCATAAGCTCAAAAACTTTCCAGGTTCACTAAAAACAAATGAACAAACGCCTTTCCTAGGAACGTGCAGCTGTGCTCAGAGGTAGATCTTATACGCATTGTTGTGTCTACAGTGAAAAGGCATGGGGAACTTTAGCCAGCGATATACAATGCCTCCAAATCCCTTTAAAATAGATCTAAATAAGAACAAAGATGAGACAATCTTATTAAATCCTCTGGAAATTATAAAGGGTTTAATTTTGAATTGTGACTCTCAGCCCAGAATCTCTTCAACCACAGAAATAATAAAAGCTGTCTTCAGCCCTAGCCAGTTTGGCTCAGTGGATAGAGTGTTGGCCTGTGGACTGAAGGGTCCCAGGTTTGATTCTGGTCAAGGGCATGTACCTTGGTTGCAGGCACATCCCCGTAGGGGGTGTGCAGGAGGCAGCTGATCAATGTTTCTCTCTCATCGATGTTTCTAACTCTCTATCTCTCTCCCTTCCTCTCTGTAAAAAATCAATAAAATATATATTTAAAAAATAAAAAACTGTCTTCAATGCCCCTTCACTGTCAGGCAATGTTGTGTCTTTAATACAGGACTGCTTGACCCTGGCAGGGCTGCTCTTACATGTAGATGCCGTGTTTTCCACTCACAATTTTATTTGAGTACCACTGTTATACATTGACTTGTGTCCCCCAAAAGTCATATATGGATTAGTACTTCAGAATGTGACCTTATTTGGAAATAGGTTCTTTACAGAGACAATCAAGTTCAAATGAGGTCATTATAGTAAGCTCTAATATGATGTGTCCTTATAAAAATTAAAAAAAGAGGAGATTTGGACATGGATAGAGGCACACAGAGAGGGAAAACATTGTGAAGAAACACGAGGACAAGGTGGCCGTGTGATCAGTTTGATGTACGTAAAGAAATGTAAGGCTTGCCAGCAAACACCGAAGCTAGATGAGGCAAGGGAGGACTCCTCCAGAGAACTGTTGGAGAGAGTATGGCTCTGTTGCTTTGAGCCACTAGCTCTTGTGTGCTTTGTTGCAGCCGCCCTAGGGAGCTAATACAGCTACCCTTGTGGCTCCATTTCTTCAATGCATGCTTCCCCTGGGAAAAGAAAACATTATTCTAGGGATTGAAAACTAATTCCAAGCCACATACCAATTCTGGTCAGTGGTTAGCGACTGCTGGAGTGCTGTGCGGAAAAAGGTTCTCAGGTCAAAGCCAGGATCAGCAAAAACAAAGTCCACCTCGACTGCTCGCTCCAGCCGCAGGAGGCCGCACGTGGACATGAAGCCACACATTTGCCATGACTACATGACGCCTGTCAGTTCAGTCATCAATACTAAGGTATAAATTATTTTCTCAGAGTCTTTCCAATATGGACCAGATGAGAGTAGAATTTGGAGGAGATGGTTTAAAAGCAGGTTTAGAAAAATAGATATTGGTCCCAAGAGAGCAGGCCCGGGGAAGAGCCCTGGGTAGCCTGGGATTGCACGAAGACTCTGAAATTCCAAAGATCTGAAAAGCCTGTTCAGAAGAAAGAAGGACCACCTCTTTTACCTACGTCACAGTGTTGTCCAGAGAGCCTTGCTGCTTATCTCTGTAAGACTGTTTCTCATGAATCGAGCCAGAAGCATTAGATTTCTCTCCAATGGCAAAGACCTATCATTATAGAACACAAGGCAATAGCTTTGTCACACTGTAGTTCCCTGTTAATTATTGCATATTACAGTAATTAATATAATTGGGGCATTGGCGCAGGAAAATAGAAGACCTGTGTTTATAAGAAGACAATTATATAAGAGATTATATTTCAAATCAGAGGAAGAGGATAGTCAATAAATAGTGGTGAGCCAATTTACTAATCACCTAGAAAAAATTTAAGTCAGATCCTTATCTTAACCCAATATAGAACAACAAATCTGGATCCAACAATGAGGCACCACCTCACACCTGTCAGAATGGCTATCATCAGCAAATCAACAAACGACAAGTGCTGGCGAGGATGCAGAGAAAAAGGAACCCTCCTGCACTGCTGGTGGGAATGCAGACTGGTGCAGCCACTGTGGAAAACAGTATGGAGTTTCCTAAAAAACTAAAAATGGAACTCCCATTTGACCTAGTAATCCCACTTCTCGGAATATATCCCCAGAAAACAGAAACACCAATCAGAAAGGATATATGCATCCCCTATGTTCATAGCAGCACAATTTACAATAGCTAAGATTTGGAAACAGCCTAAGTGCCCATCAGCAGAGAAGTGGATTAGAAAATGGTGATACATCTACACAATGTAATACTACCCAGCTATAAAAAAGAAAGCCCTCTTACCTTTGAGACAGCGTGGATGTAATAAGCATAACTAATAGACATAAGACACTGGGGAGGTGGGGGAGTAGGTCATCTGCCAGGGTGTAGGGGAGGCCGGTGGAAAGTCAATGGGCAAAAAAAGGAGACATATGTACTACTATTTGTAATACTTTAAACAATAAAATAAAATTTTTTAAAAAGAGTCTAAATATTAATAAATTAAATTATAAAAATACAGGTAAAACTCTCCAACACTATTCTTATAATCTTGGTTTGGGAAGACCTTCCTAAGCAAGACTCAGGACCTAAAGGAAATAGACTGATAAAGTCAGCCAATAGCAAAATTAAATACTTCTAAGATTTAAATCATACTACAAAAAAATGTTAAATAGCAAAACTAGGAAAAATAGTAAATGTGTAAATTTAAATGAACATTGACTCTGTAAACAATTATCATAAAAGAAAAATAATATCTTGTTATAGTTCAAAATATATGCAGCATTACCACAAGACAATAATAGCAGACAAGAAAATTAAAGTTACTATAACAGTTCCTTATGTTCAAAAAATTAAATATAAACATGAAACATATTTAAAGTCAGACTGAATTTTAGAGATGGAAACTACAATGTCTTAGAGCAGTGGTTCTCAACCTGTGGGTCGCGACCCCTTTGGGGGTCGAATGACCCTTCAGAGGGGTCACCTAAGACCATCGGAAAACACATATATAATTACATATTGTTTTTGTGCTTAATCACTATGCTTTAATTATGCTCAATTTGTAACAATGAAATTGGGGTCACCACAACATGAGGAACTGTATTAAAGGGTCAAGGCATTAGGAAGGTTGAGAACCACTGTCTTAGAAGAACACACACTAGATGGGATCAATAGCAAATTAGATAAGATAGGATAAAAGGTTAGTTAACTTGAATACATCCTAATAAAAACATTCAAAAATGAAACAAACAGAGGAAGAATTCCAAAAAGAAAAGAGCATTCGTGTTCTGTGGAACAACTTTGAGCAGACTAATAAATATGTAGCCAGGGCCCCACCAAAAAATGAAAGGGAGAAAAAGGGAAGAAAAAATATTTGAAAAAATAATAATCAAATATTTTCTACATTTGATGAAAATCCATAGATCTAAGAAGCTCAAAGAAACACAAGCATAAGAAACAGGAAGAAAACTATGCCAAAGTATATTATAATCAAATTGTTAATTTTCATCAAATTTTAATATAACCTCACACCTGTCAGAATGGCTATTATCAATAAATTAACAAACAACAAGTGTTGGTGAGGATGAGGAGAAAGGGAGCCTTCATGCTCTGTTGGTGGGAATGCAGGCAGTGCAGTCACTATGGAAAATAGTATGAAGGTTGCTCAGAAAATTAAAAATAGAACTGCCTTATGGCCCAGAGATTCCACTTCTGGGTATATATCTGAAGAAACCCAAAACACTGATTCAAAAGAATACATGCGCCCCTATATTCACTGCAGCATTATTTACAATAGCCAGATATGGAAGCATCCTAAGTGTCCATAGATAGACAATTAAATAAAAAGATGTAGTAGAAAATGTAGATGTATAGAATGAAATATTACTTAGACATAAAAAAGAATGAAATCCTGCCATTTTCAACAACATGGATGAACCTAGAGCATATTATGCTAAGTAAAATAAGTTAGAGGAAAGACAAATACCATATGACCTCATTTATACATGGAGTCTAAAAAATAATAAGTGAACAAACAAAACAGAGACAGACTCATAGATACAGAGAACAAACAAGTGGTTGCCAGAGGGGAGGGCTTTGGTGGGCTAGGTGAAAAAGGTAAAGGGATTAAGATGTAAAAATTGGTAGTCATGAAATAGTCATAAAGAATAAAGTACAGCATAGGGAATGTAGTCAATAATATTGTAATAACTATGTACAGTGCCAGGTGGGTACTAGGCCCATCAGTAATAAATGTCTAACCATTATTCTGTACATTTGAAACTAAGAAATATTGAATGTTCACTGTAACTGAAAAATTTAAAAAATAAAAAATAAGTGCCCAGCCAGTGTGGTTCAATGGTTAAGTGTTAACCTATGAGCCAGGAGGCCATGGTTCAATTCCCAGGCAGGGCACTTGCCCAGGTTGTGGGCTCGATCCCCAGTAAGGGAGTGCAAGAGGCAGCCAATCAATGATTCTCTCTCATCATTGATATTTCTATCTCTCTCTCCCTCTCCTTTCCTCTCTGAAATCAATAAAAATATTTTAAAAATAATAAGTAAAAGCAGCCAGATTTTAAAAGACATGTTATATACAGAAATGAACAAAGAAAAGGATGACAGCAGATTTCTCATTGCAAACAGTGCAAGCAAGAAAACAATGAAGTAACAGCTTCAGAGTACTAAAAGAAAATTATTAACCTAGAATTCTATACCAACTAAAAATAGCTTTCAAAAAGTAAGACAAAGTAAGCTTTTACAAACATAAAATTGCTGAATAAATTCATCATGATCACACCCACATTCTAAGATACGCTAAAAGATGTGCTTTAGGCAGAAGGTGAATGATACCAGATGGAAATATGGATCTACACAAATAACACTGAAAAAAATCGTATGTTAAGAAACATAATATTTTTTATTATTTTTATCTCTTTCAAAGATAATTTGTGATTCCTAACAGTTAAGGGACTCCTTTTGGGGTGATGAAAATAGATGGTGATGATGGTTATCCAACATTATGCAAAAACCACGGAATTGTACACCTTAAAATGGTCAGTTTTGTGATATATGAATTGTATCTCAATACAAACATAAATATTTTTCATAATTGATTAAACAAAAATAATAGTATATGTAGTAGGATTTATAACATATGTAAAAGAAAAATACATAATAATAATAGACGTTAATTCTCCCTCAAATTGATCTACAGATCCAACGCATTCCCATTAAAAATTCCAGCAGGATATTTTTGTAGAAATTGACAAGCAGATTTAAAATTCATATGAAATGCAAAGGACCTACAATAACCAAAATAACACTGAAAAGTAAGAACAAAGTTGGAAGACTATCCACCCACCAGAATACAAAAATGTTAAAGATTAAAATACCCACTGTTGACAAAGAGATAGAGTAACCAAAACTCTTATGACACTTTTGGGAGTGTTCCTCTGACTCAACGAGTCCACTCCTAGCTATGTCCCAAAAGGCATACGTGCATGTGTGCACTAAGAGGCATGTACAAGCATGCTCAAACCAGCCCTAACCATAATAACTAAAAACCGAAACAACCCCAATGTTCATCAGCAGTAGAATAGATAAATTGTGGTAAATTCATACAATGGATCTCTAAACAACAGAGATCAATGACATGGGTAAATCTCAAACATGATTTTGACTGAAAGGGATCAGACATGCCTTATGTATAATTCTGTAAAATTCAAACCTAGGCAAAACTAATCCTGGTGCTTGTAGATGCCTACTAAGATGGAAAAGTACAGGGAGAAGCAAGAAAGTGATGACCACAAAAAGTAGGAGGGTATCAGTTATATTTAGTGAGAAGGAAAAGGAAAGGGAAAGAATGGGTCCCCGAGGGAATTTCTAAGGTATTGGCAAGGCTTACTTTCTTCATTTAGGTCATGGTTACATGGCATTCATTTTGTAACAATTCACTAATTCTTTTACATTTTATTTTAAGCACATTTTCATTAGTGTGGTATATTTCAGAAGAGAAATGCTTGGAGGGGAAAATCCCTTTGTTTTCACCGTGGTGGGATTTGAGTTGTGGCTATATGTTGAATCTGCTCTCTTTGTTCCAGATAGACTATATCATTTTACTCTATATGAGTCTATAGAATGTGAATTATTTTAAAATAATCATGTGTTATTCGGGATTTAAACCAATAATTTATGAAACAGAGAAATGAGAGATTCTGGGATTTCTGAAAGTGAATTAAACTGAGTTAAATGAACGGAAATGTGACCAAAAAGAAAGAAATAGCTCCAATTCTCAGCCGGCTTACAATCTTTAGAAGAGTGGTGGTAAAGAACAAACAATTCCTATGCCCTTTTCTTTAGTCAATCAAAGCACTTAAGCTCTTTCCAGGAGGATAATGTAAATCCAAGGAAGGGAATTGATTTTTTATCAAACACACAAGAATAAATCAGATGAGTTCTATTCCCTTCAAGGTATTCATCTCAGGAAGTCAGACACTTTTTCCAATGAAGTTTTATTAATGCAAACATTTTGGTATGCCTCTCAGAGAATTGCTTTCAGAACCTGTGGCGTTCTTTTAATAACCTCAAGGATGGTAAATTCACCCTTTGAGAATAAAGTGAGAAAGTTATTTGGATCCATGCCTGATAAATAACGTAAGTAAACTCGTTCAGAGTGTATTGATTTGATCCAAAAATTGAAGTGTGACTGTAAAAAAATGGAAGTAGTCTCAAAAGAAATTCCCAAAGAAAAGTTCCTTCCATAAAATAGTTTGAACAATGACAGCATTATTGAAATAAGAGTTTTGATTCTTTGTAAATGACTTTGGAGACAGTATATATTCCATTCACTTACTCAACAAATATTTATTGAGTCCTTCTGTGTACCAGCATTGTTCCAGACCCGCCGGGGATACAGCAGGGAACAAAAATGGGTAACAAAAAAAAAAATCCCCACCATCATGTAGCTTATTTGAATACATGCTTATTAACAATTCACCACAGAATTAAGTTACTTTCTGAATTTGTGTATGTAATGGTTATAATGAACATGTCTGCATCATCTTTATAACATAAGTATTATGGGTCATTAGGTTTAGTATTATAGATCCTTAGATGCCAAAGGCAGATCAGGATTTAAATCTTGTCCAACACATGCTATATGCGTACAGATGACATACATATCAAAACTGCTTTTCCAGTGGAAAATCAAGAGTTGCTTATATTTCACTATAGATCTTTTAGTAAAGAAATAGAGTTGATACTAAAGCAGCATATATTGATTAGTTTTGATTTGGCAAGAATAACTTTTAAAATTCACTATTGCATTCATAAAAATAAGGATATGTCCAGTTTTCTTGAGCCTAGTAGGAAAGATTTGGTCAAATCGATTCCCAGAATGTGTCACAGTCACATGGAGAGGATTTTCCAAGGTACCCAAGGAAGGCAGCATCACACTAATTTAGTAGCTCACAGCTCAGCACCTGAAATCCCCAAGAACAACGGGAAACAGTCAGTATCAGCATCCGGAAATTAGTGGCTACACACCTCAGACTCTGTAAAGGAAGTTTCATGCTAACTGAAATCTCAGAATTGAGGCATCAGAATTAGGGAAGTCCCTTCCTCCTGGCCCTCAGCGGCCACCACCAGCACTCATCACGCCTAATCCTACCTCATCAAAACACCTTCTGTTCCATTTCTTAAGTGAAATGAAATACTCTTCTGAACATTCAAACACCATTGCCCCAACCTCTCTGCAGAGGCTCAAAGTTTTATCAATGATATTAGTGGTGCATTTTAAAGAAATCTGCAATGAAGAGAAAACCAGTTAGAAGGCAGCACTCCACTGGCATCAGAAGGCGGGTACTTGTCAGGCCCTGTGCCCCCACGACTAAGGCAGTGAGAGGAGTGGAGGGCGCTCACAGTCGCAGATAGATAGGTGATAGATAGATGATAGATAGATAGATAGATAGATAGATAGATAGATAGATAGATAGAGAGATAATAGACAGACATAGATAGATGGATAGATAGATGATAGATAGATAGATAGATAGATAGATAGAAGATAGATAGATAGATAGATAGATAGATAGATAGATAGATAGATAGATAATAGATAATAGATTGATAGATAGGTAATAGACAGACATAGATGGATAGATAGGTAGAGATATATAGATATAAATATAGACAGATATATGAAAAATATACACAGAAAGAATTTGGAATTGAATTTTAAATTTACATGCAGTGGTTTTGGAAGGGAATGCTTTTTTCACATTTTTTATTTAATTGTTTTATAAATTATAACTGTTGTTATTTGTAATTTAATTTATTTACTAAAAACTAAAAATGCTTTTTTTTCTGGAGGAAGAAAATCAAAGGATGGGAAGTTAATATGGGGACCTATCATGATCCCAAGGGCTTCCTCTCCCAGGAGTCTGACCATTTCCCCACCTTGCTGCCTCCCACCTACCCGATGGGGCCATCTACCCACACTCTAACCTCCAACTGAGCCCCAGAATTGAAGAGTTTTTGCTGAGCTTGTCAGTAGATAATACACACACACGCGCACACACACACACACACACATGCACACACACACGGCTGCTAGTCCCTTAAACAGAAATCTTATCTTTTAGGTAGGAACCATTTTTCTTGGTATTCTCCCCGATTCATGGAACAGTAGATACTTTAGAGTGCTGAATGAGTGAACTAATGAATGATAAAAGAATGAGTGAATGATGAAAGATTAAAGAATATGCAACTTATTCCATTTAACAAATAGTAAGCACCTACTATGCATATGTCAGGCACTGTACTAGGAGCATTCCTTGCCATTGGGGAGTTTATAATTCATTGGGGAACACAGACCAGTAGTAATGTCAGGGTACTGGTTAACACCCTGAATGCTATCAGAACACAGAAGGAAGTGTCCAGATAGACTAGGCAGAGAGGGAAAAGAGGAGGAGGGAAGACTGTAAACTAATATCCATTTCTACAGCATAAAGAGTAATGCCGGAGTGATGAAAAATGAGGATAAGAAGTCAGGAAAGAGTTCTTCCAATTAGACTGCAGATGGTCACAAGACAGAGTGGGGAGAGTCCTTTCCAGGTGGAGAGAGGGCGGCTGCTTTTATCTCTGGGAGCAGGGCAGGCAGAGTCACTACCTGCTGTAGGTCAGGGGCTTGGGGAGATTGATGAGGAAAAACTGGAAAAACTGAAACAGCCATCCGTAAACTGGCATTTGCAGAACCAGGAAGAGCCCAAAAGATTCGTGAGCCGTCCATTCTTCTCCACCAGCTTTCACAGGATCCCAGGCTGGGAACACTGCGGGCCTGCAGCCAGGCAGACCTCCACACAGCAGCACGGAAAGCTGGGCCAGAGCGGATGGCAAGCGAAAGCCCCAGAAACTCCTAGGTACTTAGGTCTCAAGCCTCCTGGAGGTAGGAACCAGAGCCCACAGCAAAACTTTGGGAACCACTGGTAAACTGAAACTGGTGGGCGTGTGCAGCCAGCCCTACCCATCTCAGCTCTGGAGTCCACCAAAGACATCACTCCGCATGCAGGGGAACAGACGAAAGGGCCATTGCTCTTCTGGGCAAATGTTACCTATTTCAGTCTCTCTCATGTATACACAATGGCCAGCATATAATTTTTTTTTAAAAAGGAGACAATCAGGAAAATATGACCCACAATGTTTTTTAAAAGTGGGGATATTCATACTTTTATGTGACCTTTGACTAAACTTGAGTCTGGCTCCTCTGAGTCTTCTTTGTGACTGGCCTCACCTGGGCTCTGTCCTTGGCTGCTAAGCTCAGCTTTAGAAGGAATCCTCTGGGTCATTTTACTGAATATCATCATTCTCGATATCTTATCACCCTGGGCAGCCTTCAGCAAAAATCCTGTCCAGGTGGTTTAGCCAGAATCCCCTCTTGCCCTGATGTTTCCTCTGGGTGATTTTCCACCCACAGACACCCTCCCTGACCCTTGTTAAAATCTCCACTTGTCCCTGCTGAATTCTTAGTTGAGCTCAATCTCTCTCCCCTACTGCAAACGCCATTGTAGCAGTCCCTGAATAAAGTCTGCCTTGCCATCTTTGACAAGTGGCAGAATAATTTTTTTTTTTTTTTTTTTTTTTTTTTTTTTTTTTTTTTTTACAGTTTTTATGTGTGTGTGTCTCGAAGGAAAGGCCAGGGACAGAGAGAAACATTAATGTGAGAGCAAAACATTCATCAGATGCCTCCCACATGCTCCCGACCAGGGCTGGGATCCAACTTGCAATCTAGGTATATGCCTTTGACCGGAATCGAACCCAGGACCCTTCAGTCGGTGGACCGATGCTCTATCCACTGAGCCAAACCCACTAGGGTGGCATCTGTGCTTTCGACTGCTGGTTTAACCTGGGCCCCTTAGTATTCTAAGTGGATAACGTATCCCTGACATGATAACACTTCTGCTACGACTGCTGATCTCAGGCACTACTTGTGTTTATCAGTTTTCATTACAGCCATCCCATGTGCTTGCTGGATGGGATGGCTTTCCATTCCAGAAATACAAACAGTGGCAGAAACATGCATACT
>NW_006285049.1:6916708-6917914 GCF_000327345.1 Myotis davidii | reverse complement strand
ACAGTGAAGTTTAGAGAGACTTAGAGATAAAGAGTGTCCATAGGAGAGGAATGCATATATGGAGGCTTGGAGATGCCAAAATGCTTCTCTTACTTATACAGAGGATAGAGAAATGCCAGAGGAACAGGGGGTCCAGGCAGATGGAAACATTTCTGGCCTGAGCAATAAAAACAGCCATAAACCAAGGACAGAGATATCTCTGGCCTGAGCAGCTGGGAGATCAAAGGCAACACCAACCAGCAAGATAACAGGGAGGGAAGAGGGGGACGCCACGTGGGCTTTGAGCTTTGAAACTAATTCTCTGTAGCAGGAAGACTAATGAGGAAAGGAGCGGGGTCCCAAATTAGGAAAGGGGCAAATTAGAAAGGGACACGTTCAGACAAAGAACTGCAGCATATATAAAACAGAGTGTGGAGAATATTTTTTTTTTTTTTTTTTTTTTTTTAGTTTTCACAGGGTTAGTATGAGGATTGGTACCTAGGACAGTGGTTGGCACAAGGGAAATACAAGACAGGGCCAGCTTCGTGGGGGCCCAACGTAGGCAGTTATGCGGGACCCTCACTAAGAAGGGCGTTGAGCTTGCTGCCTCCCACCCGCCACAGGGGGCCATCCCCCCACACTCATTGGTGTCATGCTCTGCTGTCACGTTGAAATTCTTGATAGTTTTTGAATAAGGGCTCTATATTTTCGTTTTATGTTGGGCAGACAGGTTATCTTACTAGTTCTGACATTATATGATTGTTCGCTACTCGCTCAGCTCACCCATCACTTGACGGGAAAGAATTCTTCTGATCCTGCCATCCAGTATCCAGTGGGTTTCTCTCTCTCTGAGCTTGTATGTTAGTGTGTAGTTGTGCTTTTAGTCTGTGATGATTTAATAATGTTTACCTCCTTACTAGTAAATAAGCCCCATGTAAACAGGAACTGTGGCTGTGCTCACCATTACAGCCCAACCATAAGTGTCTGAAAGTAGAGAACTTTTTTTAGATTTTTTAACATATGTTAAATAAAAATCCTCTTTTTCCCTCCCTTCCATATTCTAAAGAAAAACACACAAAAAAAAAACTGGTTATTGATCAAATTTTTTCTTATGTTGGATTATATCATATATTGGGAAACATCCCTTTTTTTCTGGAAAGTTTAGAAAAAATAAACCAAATACATTATTATATAGTGTGTTTTTTTGTGTGTGGATTATTATAATCG
>NW_006285049.1:6897088-6916683 GCF_000327345.1 Myotis davidii | reverse complement strand
TTTTAAGGTGAAAGGAAAAGTCACAATTTCATTACCAAGTATGTAGCAACAACAAAAATAGGAATCTATCAAAGTCATTTTTGTGTTTGGAAATAAAATTGACAGAAAGCCCTTAGAACATGTACCCTTGTTGTAGTAACTGGTATCTAAGTTAAAATTCCTGTTAGCAAACAGAAATATAAATATGGTAACCTTTGAATTATCCACTGACAATCTGATTTAACAAAATAACTAAGTACACAGTCAGGCTTTCAATTTGGATAAAGGTAAGTGAAGACAAATCTGGCAGTGGCTTAAGTTTTTTGTATAAAAATATAGACGTGGAAGCCTGGCTGGTGTTGCTCAGTGGTTGAGCATTGACCCATGAACCAGGAGGTCATGGTTTGATTCCCAGTCAGGGCACATGCCTGGGTTGTGGGCTCAATCCCCAGTAGAGGGTTTGTAAGAGGCAGCCAATCAATGTTTCTCTCTCTTCATTGATGTTTCTACCCCTCTCTCCCTCTTTCTTCTTCTTGTTGAAATCAATAAAAACATATTTTTGAAAGTAGACATAGAAGAAAGAATATAAATTGTCTAGCAAAATAAATAAAATTCAGCCATGAAAATGCAGAGTAAAGGGAGATTTTTAGAAACCAGTAATAGACAGGAAGGCTGGTAAAAATATTAAGATTGCCTCTTGTGTGAAATTCTCTGTATAATCTCAAAACTCTAGATAAAAAGAAGAGAAATAGAGAGATAAAGAGATAGATATAAAATAACACAGGGTTGTTTAAAATAGTAAAAACTTAGAGACAACCAAAATATCTAACATTAAGGAATTGGATAAATATATATACAAACCATTAAAATAATTATTTTTATCTACATTATTAACATGCAAAGACCTCATATATTACTCACACAGCATGGGTATTTTCACTCAAAAACAGCAAGTTTAAAACTATTATGTAAACTAATTGAATGTATAATATGTACATTTCATTGTATTTAATTTTACCTTTAAAAAAGTGAACTCCAGTTTGTTATGCATGTTTAAGCACTTATGTCTTGAGTCACTAATATCTGCAACTTTAAAATGCTTTAAAAAGTAAGATGAATTGATGGATGGGTAGTAAGGTGAACAGATAGAAAGAGAACATTAGAGAAAATACAATATAATTTTAATTGTGAGGAAAAAAACTCTACATAGGAGTTATATATTATCCAACTTTTCTTTCAAGTCTATAAAAATTGAAATTATGGGAATGGGATAAAGAGAGACTGAAAAACTAGACCAAAATGTTAAGTGATTTTATCTCTAGGAAGGAATACTTTTCCATGTTTTCTGTGTGATTATACTATATGTGTATATTATTTTTATAATTGGGAAAATGAAACTGTGGCAGAGACTACCAGTTGCTTCCATGTCCAGTCTTACCCCTTGTTCCTGCCCCAGTGTTTTAGGTGGGCTCATTACTGGCTCATTACAACCAGCAGAGGCTTAAACAGCCTCCCGGCCACTGGGATGTGGCCTGGGACTAGGTTCTGGCTGAGATACCAGTGGAAATGTTGTATTGTACGTCTAGGAGGGAGCGTGCTTTTCTCAGACTGGGAACAGCGCACGGCATAACGGGAGAGAATCTGGGTCTCTGACACGGTGGGACCACTCTCCATGTCCTGGACCGGCCACCCACTCCCAGGATCTCTTACATGGGGGACAATGACATGTAAATGACTTGACTTAAGCCATTAGTTTTCAGATCTTTATGGCTCACAAAATCTGCTGGAATGTGTCCCTAACCCTTATAAAAGGATCCATTGTGAAAAAGAAGAAGAAAAAGACATCAATGCTCTTTACAATCTGAATGTCTTAACATTTAGGGTTGTTGAGATGGGGAAAGACCCAGACTGGTGGAGACACCTCAGCTACTGCTACTGAAGGGAGGTGGGCGCCCACAGTGAGGGGCCTGGGTGTAGAGGGAAGAAGCTGGAGCTTCAAAAGAGAAACAGGGGGGAAAAGGAAAGGAAGGGAAGGAAAAAACAAATACTTAACCACCTTTACAATTTTGCCCACAGCCCTCTTATACACTAAAGCCCACCTCAACATCTGTGATAAATCATATCAAATTGTTTACTCAAGATCTCAGGGTACACTCACAATACAATACACAGATAGTGTATTATAGAATTGTACACTTGGAAGCTATATAATTTTATTAACCAATGTGTCCCCAATGAAATCAATTAAAAATATAAAAACATTAAAAAGGATCTCATAATACAATAAAGGATCGGCATGAAATAAGAGAGAGCAGTTCTGAACAGGAGAGAAAAGGATACACTGTAAAGAAACTCTACAAAAAAGGGAAGGTTTTCATCAGTTAAAGGGATTTTTCAACTTCAACAATGGGAAATCTCATAATCTGATTTAGAGGAGGAAATGTTAAAAGAACCATTTGAGGGACTGGCTAAGGGACTCCAATAATCCTCACACCTACTCTATAAAAATGGCAGCAGAAGAATCTTGAAGTTTGTACACACAAACACACACACCATTTCCAGGGGATTTGCTGTCCCTCTGGGAAGTCACCCAATGCTCCACTGTGTATAAAGTATGCTTATGTGGCAGGGCTGAAAATCAAGTCCAGGCATCAAACAGAATCAATGCTATTTCCACAGCTTCTGCTGGTATCAGCATCTCCCAAGAATGGAGCGAAGAGAATGAAAGCCTGAATCATATTGTTGGAGTGCCTTGCAGATCTAGTTGAAGAGACTCCAGCCAATGATAGAAAAAGGTGGATAAGAATAGGGTGAGGATTCAGGACAGCAAGAGATAAAGCTTATCCAAGCTACCTGGGGAGTTTAAGTGGGAACAGAATGTCAGATGGGATGTGCATAAAACCACCAGTAGAGGCTTGCCTGTATTTATCCTCAGACAACTAGGTCCCTCCAACAAGAGTTGTGATTATGATACAACTGGTGTTAGCTTGGAGGAACAGTTTAGAAAAAGCTACAATCACTAGTTTGCTGCCAATTAGAAATAAAGCATTATAAGTAATGTTACATTTGTATTTCACCTGAACAGTACTGGGTTTTATATCACTTTAGTGCAGACGTTCTAAACTCTAATTAAAGAATCTACCTGTGTAGAGTCCCATAGTCAATGAGGTTGAAAAACATTGAGCAAAATTAAACATTTTACTAAAAGCCTTCTCAGAGCCTTTCCTTTAAAAATGTGCACTGTGATGAACAAAAAGGAGAATATAATCCAATCCATTTTATCACAGGACACATTTGAGGAGGAATCATATCAATAGATAGGGGTTTCACAATTCAAACTTGGCGAAATACTTGTTTAAAGTATAAGGAAAAACACAAACTTTCTTCGGGGCTCACTCTGTGTAATAAATAATAATAATAATTAATTTGTCATAAGTACTTGAAGATGCTGGTGCTTTGCAAACACCTAAATCACAGGATCGGAGGACCATCTTGTTTAGGGGAAGTTCTTGGTCAAAGAAAGATATGAGAACATCCTACATTGAATAATAGATTCTATTTATGTGCAATGAGTGAAGACTGCTAGAAACAAACATCAGAAACATTTTATCAGGTCCATCTCTCTTCAATACTTTTCCCCAGATACCTGCAGGGGTCACTCTCACTTCATTCAGGTCCCTTGTCAAATGACATCTCCGAGGAGAGGACTTTCCAATAACTCTCCAGCCACTTTCTTTGTTTTATATTTTATAGCACTTATCCACCTACATGTTATATGTTTATTTGCTTATCTGTTTATTGTCCATTACCTCGCTAGAACATTGGCCCACAGAAGCCAAAGATTTTGTTTATTCTCCTCTGTACCCTAAGTGACTAGAACAGTGCCTCTGTCGCATAGTAGGCCTTCGAAAATATGTGCTCATTAGATAACAAGAAATCCCACATTGATTTCTCAGTCCTCTCTCTACTAGTGATGGTTTCCCTGGAAATATTTCTTCTGTTCAAGCATTTAATATTCTTATTCCTATTCTCAGAAAGAGTGATGAAAAAGAGGTTTGCCAATGGTCGAGCTCTCTAGACTTCTAGGATTATGGCTAAGGTTGGGTCTTATATTCTTGACATAATTGGCAGTGCCAACAGCCAGTGCCAATATCATCCTTTTAATTGGGGGCAATGTGAGGTAAGATTATTCTTTTATCTATCTACCTATGTATGTATCCATCCATCTATCTATCTACCTATTCATTCCAAGCAGCAAGTAAAACTTCTTATGACATAGAGCAAATACAAAAGCTGCAGAATATCATAATACTGTGGTATCTCTTGATATGGACTAAATTGTGCAGTTACCCCCACAGAATTCATATGTTACAGCGCTCACTTTCTAAGAGGCCGTATTTGGAGACAGAACCTTTAAAGTGATCATTAAGATTAAATTAAGTCCTAGGGTGGGCCTCTACCCTATAGGACTGGTGTTATAATAACAAGAAGAAGAGATGTCAGAGTGCATCTTCTCTCCGTGCATGCACAGAGTAAAGGCCATGTGAAGATACAGAGAGAGGTGGCTGTCTGCAAGCCAGGAACAGAAAACTCATCAAAAATCAAATTTCCCAGCACCTGATCTTGGACTTCTAGCCTCCTCAACTATTAGAAAATAGATTTGTATCGTTTAAGCCTCCCAGTCTGTGTGTGTGTGTGTGTGTGTATGTGTGTGTTTAATTTTTATTTATTCATTTTTGAAAGAGAGACAAACATTGACTTGTTGTTCCACTTATTTATGTATGCATTGGTTGATTCTTTTTTTAAAAATGTTCTTTATTGATTAAGGTATTGCACATGTGTCCTTATCCCCCCCCACTACCTCTCCCACCCAACCCCCAACTCATGCCCTCACCCCCCTGTGGTTGATTCTTGTATGTGTGCCCTGACTGGGGTTTGAACCGGCAACCTTTGTGTATCCAAATGACACTCTAACTAACTGACCTACTCAGCCAGGGCCCCTCTGTCTGTGATATTTTGTGAGTGTAGCCCAACCAGACAAATACAACCTTTTTTTGTTGAAATGTATGTACATTTTCTTGAGAGAACAAAACAACCCAATCTCTGTAGATTCAAACTTCATAATGATTTGTCTAGGGGTCCATTTTCTTCATGGATGAGAGAATATGTTACATGGCAAGCGACTGAAAGTTTCTTAGGGTGAACTGTCCAAGGCAGTATGTTTCTCATCTCAGCACCAACTAGAACCATCGAAGTGTCTGTACAGAGAAACTTCCGACAGATTGATGCATGTACCAAAGACAGAAGGAAGGCCAAGTGAGTAGTGTCTGTAAGATTAGGACAGGAAAGTTAAATAGCACAGTGAGCTAAAGCTTAGGAGAAAATGCTAAGACAACACAAAGGTTAACGGTGTTCGATAAATCAATAAAAATGAAAAGAATAAGCCCACTTCTTGAGGAAAACTGTATAATAGTAATATATGACTAAGAAAGAAGAGAAAGCAAGTCCTTGACAGCCTCGTCTTCACCCAAAAGAAAGACATTCGGATTGGAAAAGGAACAAATATGGTTAAGAGGAAATTGAACAACTAAGTAAATTACAATGCCTCAACCTTTAGCATATTAGGTAGCCACTAAAAATTCTGTTCATGAAGAGTTCTTAATGGCATGGGGGTGGGGGGTAGTACATGGAGTAAAATTAAGTGGGGGAGAAGCAGGATACAAAATTGAATCACAAATAATCTTGACTTACGAAAAAATAAAATCAGAGAAAAAATACCAGATGGCTATATGCCAGAATAACGCAGGTTGTCTCTGATTGGTAAGATTATGGGTATTCTTTTTTCTCTGTGTTATATTTTTATGAGCCTTCAAGCAATGAACATTTGTTACTTTTATAATCAGAACATAGAAGTAGAAAAGTACAAAACAAAAAAATATATAAGTCCAAAACACATGAGGTTATTACAAGGCAGCTCAAGGCACTCTGAAATAAGGCCAGGATTCCAGACCCTGGAGTTGCAATTGAAGGAATCAGTATCAGTAATACCTGAGGACCCATACACATTAAGTAAGAAGCCGGAAGGCTCTGGCTTTCAAAATTATGGGTATCTTAAACCGGTGGGCACAAAGCCTCAGAAAAACTCTTGACTTGATAGTTTTGAAAATCTGGAAGAGGTGACAGAAAAGGAACAGGCTTAGCTTTCTCTGTCACTATTCCCCTAGATGTGAGCTTCATCTTGCATACAATTACCAAGACCTGGTAGAAACAAGATACGGGGCCCACATGGACTCCAGCACTGTGTGGTCTGTGGGTCCCAATACAATCCACTTATAACTGATGGCATCTGGGAGTTGGGGCATAAGTTCACTGTGTTCACTGTGTTCACTGTGGTGGCTTTTTTTTTTTTCTTGGTGCCAACTTTTTCTCCCTGAACTCCTCCCTGCCCTCACAGCATTCTACCATCTCCCTCTACTGGCCTTCTTTGTTTCAAAGTGTTCTCGTCTACCCCAACCCACACTTTCTGTCAATTCCTTCCAAAGCTCTTTTTCGACCACAGGCCACTGAGAGCCAGCCCTGACAACACATGAGGGTATTTCCTGAGGTGTGCTTCTCATAACCAGCCCTGACAGATACCCACGGCATTCCCAGACCAAGAGGACTGAAGATTTACTAGTAAAACTAAAGAGCCTCCTTTAGAAGATTCATAAAGTCCATTCGAATTGAAAGTTTTGAAAATGCCTAGAATAAAGGAATGTGTTTAAATGTGACCATGATTTATGAAACCTTTAAACAATAGTCTTGTTAAATGCAATTAATCAGTGACCTTGGAGTACATTTTGGCAAGAGTTACATGAGAAGTTTTCCCCCCAATAACCATTATGGCCTAAAAATTGCAGCTCCCGTGCTTTTATCTAATATCTTGGTATGGGAATTAGGACAAGGGCCCTTGAGGGCATCAAGCTGCAGCCTCTGCATCACCTCGTGATGGGAATCCAACCTGCCCCAAATGAAATGAATCTGTCCGACTACAACCAACACACGGGGGCGCTGGGCCGCTTTATTCCTTCTGATGCTTCCCATGTACCTCCCAGTCCCCACCAAAGACCACTCCGCATGAAAGCTCAGACAACCAGCAGATATTAGCAAAGAGGCAATCAATAAAACAGTCTGTTATTCTGACATGCTCCCTGCCTATCTTTTCCAGGGATATTTGTGATAGGATCTTGACATCTTTTGTTTTTGTTTTTGTTTTTCCTGATAAATAACTCATATCTCAGCTTACTCATTACTTCTTCAGGAGCATCTCCATGGCCATATCAGATTTCCCATCTTATCTGCATAAGAGTACCATCCCTCTTACAATACCATGTACCTTGCCATGAAGTATCACAATGACCATTTTGTGTTTATTTCTATGAACATATAATTTATGTCTGTCTCTGTCACTAATACTAATACACAATAAATTATTATGTTCCACATACTATGTTAAATGTTTCACCTTTATTTTTTCCCCATTTAAGCATAAGGTTTGCAGGTGCAATTATTATCCCCATTTTATAAATGAAGCGACTAGGGCATAAAGAGGTCAAGGAACCTGACCATGATAATGCATCTAACACGGGACAGGCTGGAATTCTATCTCTAGAACTCCTGCTCTTAACCACCGGCCTGTATTGTCTGGCCACTAGATACCAAGTTCATGAGGGAATGGATCATATCTGACTTTGCTCATTCAGGATACAGGAGTGCCTAGCACATACAATCTTTCATTATATTTTTGAATAAGTGAGTGATAAATGGATAAACATAATTCAAGTATAAAATTCAAAAATGTCAGAAATCTACACTATATAAAGTAAAAGCTGTCCATAGTCCTACTACTAGCCTTTGAAAGAAATGTTTTCAGCAATTTTCTAATCGTCCTTTACAAAGCAAAATTCCATCGAGCAGTATCACTAAGTATATTAGGTATGTGACTGATTGCATGGTTTTTTGAAACTTCAGGAGAATAGGAAATGTTCACCTCAGAACTTTGTCATACATTGGTACACTGTTTACTTACATTACCTCTGCTTCCACCACCACAAATACTCCCATTGTGCTCAATATTAACAGATGATGGATAAGCAGATGTTTATCATCAAAGCAATAAACAACATCATTCACTATATCTATGATCAAGAAAATGAACGATAGGCTGGATAAGAGTACAGCTATGTATAATCAAAACTGAATAAGTAATAGAAGCCAGAAAGGAATAATTAATAATTGTTAAAACTGGAGAGAGGACTACAGCAGCATGCCACATGGTTCTGTCAACATTTCCAGTAGCCATTTCAGTGAAAAGGCACAGTGTGTTGATTATTTCTGAAGATATCACTAAACTGGGAGAGAGAGAGAGAGAACATTTCAAATGACAAAATCTGTCTTTAAAATTATTCCAATAGTGGAAATAATGACAGAAAACAACAAGATTAAATTTAACAAGATTTAATATAAAGTCTGAATTTAACCTCTAAAATTCAATAATATAAATTAGAATGAGGGACCCTATTTTCTTGATAGCTTATGAAAAAAAAATATGCTTCTATAGAGCCAAAGAATGATTAAGAGAAAGAAATTCTCTCTCTTTTTAAAAACCTCTGTGTATTTTTTTATTATCAATGAATATATTCTATATTCTCACTGTAACATATTTTTAAAATATAGGTATATATATATATATATAGTCCTGTTCAACCCTTTCTTTCCCTCCAACTCCCCTTCTCCAGAGTAGTCCATGTGAACAGCTCCAGGTGACAGTTTAAAGAATCATTATTTGCAATTTCATATGAAAACCAAGCAGTTCAAATGCCATAACCTCCAGGAATCCTTCCTTGACCTTCTGCCCTCAAAATGAGTTAGGAAAGTTTCGCTTGTACCATCATAAAACCAGTACCATCCTCTATCCTTGATTTACGCATGATGCATGACTCGTTTACTTATCTGTCTTACCCATTAAATTGTGTTCTTTGAGGACAAAAATATTTTATTTAACTGGATAAATGCATGAGGTCTACATCATAAGTTTAATAATGTTTATCAAACTAAATGGAAGTGAAGTTAAAAATTTTGTTCAATGAAGCCAAAGTCAAAGATTTAAGCAATTGTTGTTCAAAGTAGAACCAAATCCTTGAGAATTAATCATCTTTAAAGTCAAAAAATTTTTAGTCAAAGAGTATCTTGCATTGTGAGGGAATTTGGCTCTCCGTGACCAATTCCTCTTAACTCCAGAATTTCAATCCCCTATCGATCTTTGTTCCACTTAAAACAATAGTCTTTGTGTTTTTCAAAGAGCTTCAAGAGAGAATCAAAAATCTAATATCCTCTCCTTCTGCAGTATGGCTCTTCTCTATTATGATCCTCCCTGATTTTTTCTTCAAGATTCCAAGAAGAGACTAGAAAGTAGATCTCTCATTATGAAAAGAATGAATTGTTTATACTCTATTTTTCCTAAATGGTTTAAACAGTTTCCTCTCTTCTTCAATAAAGAGGGTAAATATAATTACCCAGTCAAATTTTTTGTTTAAGATTTTTATTGATTTTGAGAGAGAGAGGAAGTGAGAGGGAGAGACATTGATGTGAGAGTGAAACATCCATCGCCACCTCCTGCATGCCCCCTACTGGGGATCGAGCCCACAACCAAGGCATGTGCCCTGATCAGCAACTTTTTGGTGCACAGGATGACACTGAACTAATTGAGCCACACCAGCCAGATCCAGTCATTTTTTCTTTATTTTAGAGAGAGAGAGAAGAAAGGGGGAGAGAAAGAGAAAGACAGAAACAGAGAGAGAGAAAAAACATTGATTGATTCTTGCATGTGCCCTGAACAGGGATGGAACCCACAACCTTGGCATATTGAGACAACACTCTAACCACCTGAGCTACTGAGCCAAGGCCCCAGTCAATTTTTTTAACATTATTCTTATACCTGTGGAAAAATAAGCTTGATTTTACACTTACCAGATTCCTAAATGCTGATAATTTTATCTTTCTAATAATAGTACTTCACAAGAAACTGCACTTTGATAGGAATGATAATTAAGCTGAAACATGGTCATTTTTCTTTTATGGGTAAAGAAGAACAAGCTTATATTTAATTTAACAGATTTGTTGTTGTTGTTGTTCTACTCTTTTACTTACTTCTTCTAGATCTATTGTTCCCATTAAGTTGTCATAATATCCTATTAACTGAATGAAAAAGAATTCTGCATGGTATTGAGATTGGAAGGAAAGCATTTTCTTTCATTATTACCATGAGAAATTTTTTATTCACAAAAGATTTTTTCTTGTGGACCTTGAGTTTGCTTTCATTCAGGGTTTTCATAATTATTCCACCATTATCAGTTTTCCCTTAAGGCCCCATTGAATTGTTGTGAGTATATCTTCCATCTTTAGTATTACTTTAAAAATATTGGGTATCTAATTAGGGAAGGTTTTTTCCATAAATATACATTGCAGAACTGTGCCATGGAATGACCAAATACCTGCTGCTCGCTCCTCAATCTTTCCTCTCGCGTTCTCCTAAACACAGCTTTAGCTGAACAGAGAAGCTTGCTGCGTTGCAAAGATAAAAGCAAGGGGCCGTGTGTGATTCCCAAATTGAAACCACAGAAGGCAGGATTCACACTGCTAATTGTTGCTTAGCAATAAAATGTGCAAAACATGCTAATGGAACAGTGACATCAGGCACCAGAGGTGTTTGTTTCGATGCTGGCAGTAAATCAGGAAGTCAGAAAGCCAAGAGCATCAGCAAGAAAAGGAATTCCATCCCTTCGGAGCTGGAGCCGGGAGGGGGTCTGCCCTGCTTCCTACCTACTGCTCAGCTGAGAAAAGAGCAAGTCCCTTTTTCCATTAGGTACTCCTGTTGTGGTGCTTGAATATTGCATGGAAATAGATCCTCCGGGGCTCATTTTATCCTAAAGGAGTCCCTGGTGACTTTGCACATACTAGAATCTACGAGAACAGATACTGTTTTCTTTTCCTTGTTAAACAAAAAGATTCTCATGGAGGATAAACGTTCAAACCCCAGTTCTGATGTTTGCTAAGGGGGCAGAGTGGGACCGGCAGCTTCTCTCAGTCAGTCACCCTCATCCCTGGCTTCTAGGTGACAGTTTGCTTCAGGGTTTAAGGCTGGGACACAATCCTAACAAAGGGCCCACAGTGTAGGAACAGACTGATATGCTCTCCTAACTTGAAAACAGACTCCAGCTTTTCGTTGTTATGCTGTGTTTTGTTTTGTTCTACCTTCACTTTTCTTTCTTTCTTTCTTTCTTTCTTTCTTTCTTTCTTTCTTTCTTTCTTTCTTTCTTTCTTTCTTTCTTTCTTTCTTTCTTTCTTTCCGTTTATTTATTTTGGTTAATCCTCACCCAAGGATATTTTTTTGTTGATTTTTTAGAGAGAGTTGAAGGGAGGGGGAGAGACAGAGAGAAACATCAATGTGAAAGAAACACACCGATAGGTTGCCTCCCACATGCACCCCGACCTGGGCCAGGGACTGAGACTGCAACCCAGCCAGATACATGCCCTTGACTGAACCAAACCTGGGACTTTTCAGTCCATAGGCTGATGCTCTATCCACTAAGCCAAACAGGCTGGGACCTTCATTTCTTTCTAAGGGGGTTTCTGAAATGTTCCAAGTTGCCCAAAAAGGAATTTGAGTTTACCTATTACCTATCTCTCAGGTGACATGTAAATGAACAGAATATTGGTCAGGCAGGGATTTGGGGGGGATTAAATAAATAGAACCTTGATTCTTATTAAATCAATTTTAAGAGAAAATCATGCCCCCCCCCAAAAAAAAAGTACTTTCAGAGAGAGATGAAGACTCCTATATACCACGACATTGTTGAGCAACAGAATGTTGGCAAGCCCAGCACACTATGTTTTTCCTTAGTCTCTCTCCCAGGACATCTTTACTGGGAATATATATGGGTCCTGCTCTTTGCTACATGCTTTGGGCTATACAGATATTTTGCACATGGTCCCTAACTTGTTACCAGTGTAATAAAGATAATATGTATATGTATCAGGGACATAAGAGACTATAATGTAAAAGTTAAAGATTTGCATACTGAAAATTAATTCATGTATTTGCAGAGTTACCTAGCCCCTTTAATCTGCTATCCCTTATATTGGATGGAAAAATCCAAATGCTTAGTATTCAACAGACACTTTTCAAAAACTTTTTAATTGGTATAAACTTACTATAAAGTGCACAAGTTTTAATGGTATAAAGCTCAGGAGTAAATTTTTCACTTACAGAGTATATACCCATATAACTGCCACACAGACCAAATATTAAAATTTTCAACACTCCAGAGTGTTCCCCCAATTAAAACTGTCCCAAAGGTAACCATTATTCTGATTCCTGCCACCATAGATTAGTTTGGCCTGTTTTTGAACTTCATAGAAATGAAGTCATAGAGTAGTCTACTTACTCTTTGATGTCTGGCTTTTTTCACTCAACTTTACATCTGCAAGATTCTTCCATGGTACATGTAGCAGTTGTTATTTTTCATTGCAGTATAGTATTCCATTGTGTAATTACACCATAGTTTAGTTATCTATTTTCCTTTGGCGGACAACTAAAACTTTTTTCCAGTTTTTGACTAATATAAATAAAAATGTTATAAACATTCTTATACATTTATTTTGGCAGACATGGGCACACATTTATGTTAGGCATAAACCAAGGCATAAAATTGCTAAGTAGGTGTATGTTTAGCTTTGGCAAAGACTACCAGTTTGCATGCCCTATATACTTGCCAACATTAGGTATTCTTTTGACTGTAGCTAAACTGGCGAGGTATTGTGGCTTTCATTTGAAATTTCCTAATGGCCGGTGATGCTGAGCACCTTTTTATGTGTTCATTGGCTATTGAATGTCCTCTTTGGTAATAAAGCTCCAACAGATACATTTGAGAAGGATTTAGGTTTCAAATGAACAGGATGCAGGTCTGCTGATTTTGCAGGCCTCAGAGAATCTAAGTCCTGATTAGACAATGATACTGGGGCCATGCCTTTTGTAAAAGGGGAAACCTCCAAGTGAGCTGCCTATCACTGGAGCTATTTAAGCAGAGACCAGACAAACAGGAAATCTGTAGAAAAATGTAAGTACCAGCTGCAAAGTGAGACTAAATTAACTCAACTGTCTCTTCCAACACTGGTAAGTTCTACACGGATTTAATTGATGAATCAGTAAGAACTGGAAGGCAGGGCGTGGAAGACAAAGGACGAAGCTTTTAAGTTTTGAGAATCTATTGTGCACCAAGGGCTGTACTAAGCCTTTGCATGCTTTAATTCATTTAAGTTTTACAATAATCGTATGACATAGTGTAAGGAAAAACTCTCTGGTTTCCTTCTCTCTACACACAACACTCACACTTTCTGCTCACCAAATGTGTGGGGGTTTTCCCACACTGACCCATTTTTGGGCACCAGCTGGGGGTCCTAGACTTCAATACAGTTCTGACACTCCCAGGAGTTAGCACCACACCCCACAAGTTAAGGGCTCAGTCCCACAAGACTGCCTCCACTTTGGATGTCAGCGGCAAGTCCCAAATTATCACCTGTACTTCTGACCAATTGGCTATAAATTGGGGTTCCTGCAACCAACTCCTTGAGTTCTATATTTTTAATGGCTCATAAGGGCCATGTCCCAGTTTGTTGTAAAGGATATAATAAAGGATAAGATGAACAGCCAGATAAAAGAAAATACACAGGGTAAGGTCCAGAGGGTACCTTTGGAGTTGAAATGCACCATACTCCTAGCAGGAGGGTATGTTCACCAAACAGAAGCTCTCTGAAGCCTGTCCTTTAGGGTTTTTGGAGGCTTCTTATTTAGACACTAGAGGCCCAATGCACGAATTCATGCACCAGTGGGGTCCCTTGGCCTGGCCTGTGGGATCAGGCCAAAACCAGATCTCCAACATCCCCTGAGGGGTCCTGGATTGCAAAAGGGCACAGGCCAGGCCGAGGGACCCTACCGGTGCACCATCAGGACCGGGGAAAGATGCGGGAGGTTGGCCAGCTGGGGAGGGGCCATGGGAGGGCTCCAGGGCATGTCTGGCCCATCTCACTCAGTCCCGACCAGCCAGACCCCAGCAGCAAGCTAACGTAGCAGTCAGAGCATCTGCCCCTTGGTTGTCAGTAAACATCATAGCAACTGGTCAACCGGTCAACTGTCTGCCCCCTGCATGGCAACTGGTCAACCAGTCAACTGTCTGCCCCCTGCATGGTCCTAGCAGCAGTTGAGCAGCCTTAGCATATCATTAGCATATTATACTTTGATTGATTGAATGGTTGAGGACTGGACACTTAGCATATTAGGCTTTTATTATATAGGATGACTGATTAAATCACTGATCTTTGGTGATTATCTCAACCTCCAAGCCCCATTGGCTCCCCAGATAAATCACTGATCTTTGGTGATTATCTCAACCTCCAAGCCCCATTGGCTCCCCAGAGATGCAGGGGTGGGGCTGAAAGTTCCAACTCTCTAATCCAGGGTTGGGGTAAGAACGGCCAGGCCTGCAGGGAAGGCCCACAAAATCATTTGGTCTGGCCCTGCCAAGGCAGGCGGGACTCAAAATTCAATAAATCTAGGAGATTTTTTCATAGCAACATAAATTTATATTAAGTGAATTATATTAAGTGAATGAGGTTATGAATATCCAAATGGCCATTGGCAGAAAAAAAGTTCCCCAACCCTGCTCTAATCATATGGTTGGTTCTCTTGACAACCAGCCCTCACCCTGAGGCCATCTAGGAGCCTTCTTCCAACAGTATTTCATTACCATACAAAAAAGATACTTATCACGTTGGAGATTCCATGAGTTTTAGGAGCTATAGGCCATCAAACAAGGACAGAGACCAACCATTTCTTTTTATGTCACAGGTAGGCACTATCTGTATTAGTTACCTATTGTTGTATAACATTATTACCACACACTTAACAGCCTAAACTGACAACACATATTTTCTCATGGTTTATGGGTCAGGAGTCTTAGCGAGGTCCTCTGCAATCTAGGTGTGGGCCAGAACTAGGTTCTCACCTGAGGCTTGACAGGGAATGGTCAGTTTCCAAGATCACATGATTGCTGCCAGCATTCGGTTCCTTGCAGGCTGTTGGACTGAGGGCTTCAATTTCTTGTTGGCTGTCAGCCAGTCTAAGTGCCACAGGGCCCTCTCCATATGGCTGCTCCCCACATGGCAGCTTATTCTTCAAAGCCAGCAAGGAAGAGGGTTTCCTAGCAAGACAGGTGTTCCAGTCATATGCAACATCATCATATATATGTAATCATGTATATTCTGTAACCTTTGTTGTGTTCTATTAATTAGGAGCAAGTCACAAGTTATCCCCACACTCACAGGGAGGGAATTACACATACGTGGGAACACCAGTACTAGGTAAGATGGTAAAAGCCTATCAACTACACTACTGTTATTCTCACTTTGCAGGTGAGACATAAACTAAGAAAGGTAAAATAAATTGCTAGTCAGCAGGCAAACCAGGTTTTGAACATAAATGTATCTAAATCCAGATTTTGCCTTCTCAACCACCATTTGCCAGGGAAAGGGTCAAAGAAGACATAGAACTGGAATTGCTAATAGAGGTAGAGCAGGAATTGCTGGTTCTGAATAAACTGAGAGAATGGGGTGAGGGAGCAACATGAGCCAGGAGGCAGGAAAGCGTGGGTGTATTATAGGAGAGTGAGGAAATGGTCCAATTACAATAAAGTTTATTTGGGTGAATGGTGGCGGTGAGGATTGGGGGAAGGCAGGATAACGCCAGAAGTCTAGAAAGTCAGAGATGTGTCCGTCTCTTGCAGTATTCATCAGGGGATTATTGCAGGTTTTCTAGCAGAAGTTTTGAAAATATTAAGATGAATAGAGTAGCACCGCCTCATTCTAATCAATATATCTGAAACTTTAAGCAAGAACAGTTAGAAGAATAAATATTGATGTTAACCAAAGTAGATATCCACCTCTACTTAGCAATGCCCTTTTAAATGGGGCTGTAAATTATTTAAACAAATAAATATTGACTATTAAGTTAAAAATATTTCTCAAGGAGCATCTTCCATTAGATGTAAATGGAAGAAAGACCTGGCCATTAAAAGAACAACTCTGTTTAGGAGGCTTCTACCACCCTCCCCACGTCATAAATCCTAGAACTGGGACACCATGGACACCGTAAGCACTGGAGACCACACAGCCCTCCAACCCACAGCACAGCCAACCAGATGCAGACCTGCCTGACCCTCTAGAATTCTTAGCATATGGAATAGAGGAAAAATTTGAGGTTTTGGAAAAGAAGGCTGTTTCAAACAATGATTGGAAATTATAAAATGAAGTGTTTTTTTCTGTCCAACACTCATGTTCCTCACTTTTCCTTCTCCTAAATTAACAAATATCACCATAACCTCTGGTACAGTGAGATGAGTTGAGTGTTTATCTGTCCACTAACAATCCCAAGTGTGGGCTTAGAGGCAGGCTGCCTGGGTTGGAATCCTCACTCTTCCACCTGCAAACTGTGTGACCCTGAACAAGCTACTGCATCTCCCCCCTGACGATTTCCTCCTATCTAAATGGGGGAGTAATAATGAGATCATGAATAAAGTTTGCAGAGGGATAAAATGAGATAATACATTGAAAAGGGTATAGTATACAGACTGAAATGTAGTAGGCCTATGATAAAACATTCATGATTATGTCATTCGTGCACAACATAAGGGTTTGGTAATAAAAGCTCAGTGAATTTTGTTGAATAAAAAATCCAATATAATGAACACAATCCTGAATCCTTATCCATCTTGAGGCTTTCCTAGGAGGGCACATGTACCTCCAGGGCACACAGCCACAGTGTAAATGATCATGGGGCTCTTCCTGAAATCAAAGATTACTTTTCTGGAAGATTTTGGGGTTGAAAAAAAACTCACAAGTAGCTTTTTTATTATCTTGATATTAAAATTCATAAAAATTTAATATGTTTTTGTGGTTGGATATATACTAATTTATACTAATAATATTGATTTAAATACATATGAGTTTACTTTTAAGCCCGCAGTTTAGAAGTCAAATGTATGGATTTAAAAGTTATAATACATAATTTTATATGAGGTATCTGGAGGAAAGACTCCATTCAAAACAAAACTTGACACATTAATTTTTTTTAAATATATTTTATTGATTTTTTACAGAGAGGAAGGGAGAGGAATAGACAGAAACATCGATGAGAGAGAAACATCGATCAGCTGCCTCCTGCACACCCCATAACTGAGGATGTGCCAGCAACCAAGGTACATGCCCTTGACCGGAATCGAACCTGGGACCCTTGAGTCCGCAGGCCAATGCTCTATCCACTGAGCCAAACCGGTTAGGGCGACACATTAATTTTTTAATTTTACTCCCCTTTTTTCATCAGGTGGTAAAATACTAGTGTCACTGTTTTATCAAATTAAATCTTGCCACAAAGCATAAGCAACTTTTAAATTATTTAAATATCTGTTTTCTTCACTAGAGAAAAAAATTGGTGAGTCAGACAGACTGTCTTGAGGGCCACAGTACATAGCCTACAGCTAATTGATTGGACCACTTGTTAAAACTCTCAGAACTTTGATTTTAGGAATCTGACCTACTTCACAGAGATGTTGATAAATTTAAATCAGATATATACAACAAATGAAACATAGGAACCTAAAATTATAGCTCCAGTTCCAAGTTATAATTCTCTACTCCCCACTTCCCTGATCACCTCTTCTTGCAAATGTCAACTTCACATCCCACCAGCCATCAATCAGCATGTTTTTGCCTTTTAATGGAATCTGAACTTTCTCTCTTTTTTATTTTCTTATTAAATATGTAAGTTTTAAAAATTATAGATAAGCCACAGACTGGGAGAAAATGTTTGCAAAATATATATTTGACAAAGTACTAATATGCAGGATATAAAAATAATTCCTAAGACTCAATAATAAAAAGAGGACCTAATAAAAGATAGGCAATTGATTTGAACAGACACTTCAAAAAAGAAGATATTTGAATTCTCAAGTACATGGAAAAGTGTGCATCATTAGTCATCAAAGAAATGCAAATTAAATTCATAATAAAGTACTCTACACACCCAAATTGTTAAAAAATTTTAAATTGATAAAATCAAGTGTTGGCAAGGATATGAAGTAAACAGAACTCTCATATTCTATGAAACAGTAATTCCACTCCTAGGTTTTCACCCAAGAGAAACAAAGCACATGTCTACAGAAAAACTTGAACAAGAGTATATCTAGCAGTTTTATTCACATTAGCCAAAAACTGGAAATGGCTCAGATATTCACCAATAGAAAAATGCATAAACAAAATGTAGTATATTCATACAATGGAACACAACTCTATAATAAAAAGGAACTAATTATTAATACATGCAATAGTATGGATGAGTCCAAAACATTATGCTGGTTGAAAGAAAAACAGTATATACTATATGATTCCAAGTATATACAATTTTGGAATAAGCAAAAGGTGGGAATTGCCTCAGAAAGAGAATGAGGAAACAGTGTAAGATGGTAGTAATGTCCTATATCTTGATAGGGGTCTGCATTGTATAGAAGTTTATAGTTGTCAAGACTTAATACATATATACATACTTAAGAGATGTATATTTCTTAGTACAGCAAAACACTATAAATAAATATTGCAAACATGTATTGATGTCTGCAGTTTACTTTGAAATGTGTCAAAACTTAAGATGGATTAAGGGAAAAGAAGAGGACAAATAACCAAACAGATACATGTTAAAATAAATCAAGTAAAATATTAATGATAGAATCTAGGCAGGGGGCATATGTGTGTTCACTGTAAAATTGTTTCCATAACAAATATTGGAAAATTTGTTTGGTATAATGCAAAACTGAATTGTAAAAACTCAATGGTGAGAAAAAATTCATAGTAGTTGCTGAAGACATTCCATGAAGGGCACCATTTTTAAAAAATCATAGACACACATACCTACAGCCTTTTAATTACAATGGAGAATCACAGAGCATTTATAGTAGTGTCTGATATATAACTATTTTCCTAGAAAAACAGTTTCTAAAAGCTATAATGGTTATAAAATCCTATATAATAAAAGCCTAATATGCTAAGTGTCCGGTCAGCCAGTCAGCCATTCAACCAATCAAATTGTAATATGCTAATGATATGCTAAGGTCGCTCTATGGCTTGTTATGACATGCACTGACCACCATGGGGCAGACATTTGACTGGTCTACGAGTGGCTATGATGTGCACTGACCATCAGGGGGAAGATTCTTGGACCTGTAGGTTAGCTTGCTGCTGGGATCCAGCTTATCGGGACTGAGTAAGATGAGAAGGACACACCCTGGAGCCCTCCCTTGGCTCCTCCCTGGCTGGTCAACCTCCCATGTCCCTCCCTGGCCCCGATTGTGCACCAGTGGGGTCCCTCAGCCTGGCCTGTGCCCGCTCATAATCTGGGACCCCTCAGGGGATGTAGGAGAGCCGGTTTCGGCCTGATCCCCGCAGGCCAGGCTGAGGGACGCCACTGGTGCACG
>NW_006285049.1:6876850-6896246 GCF_000327345.1 Myotis davidii | reverse complement strand
GTGTGGTTCTCAATCTTCCTAATGCCGCGACCCTTTAATACAGTTCCTCATGTTGTGGTGACCCCCAATTTCATTGTTACAAATTGAACATAATTAAAGCATAGTGATTAATCACAAAAACAATATGTAATTATATATGTGTGTTCCAATGGTCTTAGGCGACCCCAGTGAAAGGGTCATTTGACCCCCAAAGGGGTCACGACCCACAGGTTGAGAACCACTGATCTAAACAATCCACAAGCCTAGTTCCTAAAGCTACTTGTAAGAGCAGGTCTCCTTGCCCCGGGAGCCTAGTACTATTGTCTCCATTTGTCAAATTGTGTTCCAAACTGTGATCCAAAGAAAGAACCCTTATTCCTACAAACCAGTAGCCACAGTTAAATGAGTTTCAGAAACAAATCCCATTTGGGTTTGTCACCATATTGCTCCCCAAATTAAACATTGATTCATTCTATCCAAAGAAAATCTATTTAACTTTTCTTGACACTTTTCTGAAATTATACTGCTAATGCCTTTTCATATATAACATATAAATGAAATGGCCTGAAGAACAATATTTTGAAATGGCTGCCTCAAGATAGGCTTTGCCTCCTTGTATTCTCTTTCCTATATGCCCGAGATACCTAATACTCTTATACTATGTTCTGGCTATCCAAATTCCCAACTGAGATGTTAATCCCAAACCCAGGACCCAGCTACATAATTTCCAGGGCCACCCAGTGTGAAATGAAAGGGTGGATCCCTTTGTTCAAATGTTATAAAGAATGTCAACATAGCAACAGCACAGTATAAAACCAAGCATGGGATCCTTCTGAGTGTGGCTCGGACCTGCCTTGATTCCCTCACCTTTAGAGTCACCCATTAAAAAAAGGAAAGCAATCTAATTAAGTTAATCATGTGAGTTGAAGAAATTGATCACACTAATAGAGGAAAGACTTGAAGGTATTTACTTGACAATGCACAAAAAAACCAACAACAACAAAAAAGCCTGCTTAATTGATGTGTTGATTTTTAGAAGCAAAGAGAGGATGTTTAAACGAAGGTTGTAAGTGGTGAAGCATTTTGAAATCATTTCATAGAGAAAATGGATTTTGTCTAAAATGTGTCAAGGTCAAAGAATAGAGACTTTGGAAGTTCAGAAAGTACAGCACGGTATTTGTCTCCTATGAAGGCCTCATGGGGATAGGACTTGAGCTAGTTCCTAGTATCTTAATAGGATTTGATTGAGGACCAGAGGTTGGAAGAGCACAATAGGCAAAGGACCAACACTTGTCAAACAGCAGGAGAACTTCTTGGTGGGACACTCCTGCCACTTAAAAGGAAGATAAGGCTTCAATTTTTCTTATGTACTACTCCTAAATATATCATATTCAAATTGCTGAAAAGAAAAGAAAACACAAAAGTATTGAAGGTAGCCTGAGAAAAAAGACATATTACATATAAAGGAACAAAGAGGAACTTACAGCAGACTTCTCATCAGAACCTATACAAACCAGAAGGCAAGAGAGGGACTTGTTTAAAGTACTGGAAGACAAATGCTGCCAACCAGAATTCTATACCCAGCAAAAGTATCTTTCAAAAAATGAAGGAGCAATAAAGACTTTCTCAGATAAATAAAAACAGGGAAGCCATTGCCTGCATACCTATTCTGTAAGCAATATTAAAGAAGTTTTTCAAGCAGATGGGATATGATATCCATCTTAGTCTGCTTGGACTGTTATAAAAAAAAAATACCATAGATTGAGTGGCTTAAAAAACAGAGATTTGTTTTCTCACAGCTCATGCTCTAAGTGCCAGCATAACAGGGTTGTGGAGACAGCACTCTTTTCTAGCTTGCAAATGGCCACCTTCTTGCTGTGTCTTCACATGGCAGAGATAGGTAGGAGAAGCAAGCTTTCTGATGTATCTTCTTATAAAGATACTAATCCCATCAGACCAATGCCCTTCCCTCATGACCTAATTCCCTCTCAAAAATATCATCTCCAAATACTATCAAATTGGGGTGGAGGGGATTAGGACTTTAATGTATGAATTGAGATGGGCGGGGGGTGGGAGGAGGCACCACAAACATTCAGTCCATAACAATATCAGAGTAAAACTTGGATCTACACACACACACACACACACACACACACACATGAATAGCACTGGAAATGGAATACATGAAGCTTTGATAGAATAGGAACATCACCTATTTGGTTCATTGCTATGTCTTCAATACTTGGAAAGGTGTCTGACTATCTGAGGGTGCTGGTACTGGAAAATGACAATACTTGAATAAGGACTGGGGATTAGGTTACTAGATTTATTTTTATAAAGCAAGGAGGAAGCACCCAATAAATGTTACCAATGTTTGGTGTCAGGTATTATCATACCTAATCTTCACAACCACACTAAGAAAAATGTTGTCACTTTATTTTTACATTTTAGAAAGCAGACTCATAACAGTTAGGTGTATCACACAAATTATAAGTAAACTACCGTAGATTGACTGACCCCCAGAGCCCATGCTCAGTTTACTGGGCCACACTACCGTGCAAAATGCACAACCTACACGGGTAACAGTGTGTGGCAGCAACAGGAAGACAGTGATAAGGTGGCTTTTGTACCAAACTAAAGTTAATATGACCCTGCAGCTAATGGCTCAAAGAACACCTATTAATCTTGACCTGTGTTTTGAGAACTTCATTTACTTCTTCTTAATAAATGATAGAATAACTTGAAATGACATTTTCATTATTACCTCAAACTATAATGCCAAAGGACCGCAAGTGACATGTTAATTACTATGCTGTTATAGTTATGAGTCTTTTTTCATCTATTTTCTACTGGCATCACTACCAGCATTTCCATTAATAAGAGAATGTCAATGATGGCCTAGAAACCTCTATTATCGAGTTAGTCATATTTTGCTGTTAAGAATTATATAGGCTAAAGTTTTGGCCTTAAAAGGCCATAGTCCAAGAATTACAAGATACATCTTTCATCACATTTCAGTAAAATGTTTTCCCAGATGAAAGAACTCAGATTCAGTGATTCTAAGCATTTCTGAAAACCTCATGCCTACAGTTCCCTGAGATTAGATCTGAAAATCATTAGCCAGGCTAGTGCAAACTATCTTAATTGCCATGTTAGCAGATAAGGGCGAGAAAAACTACTAACAAAAATGGGTCACAAACTATCTAGGCTTGCTTTAATCAGTTATGTAAATTGGCTCCAGACCCACAAACTAAACCCATGGAGAAAAAGAAATCAGGCTAGCTGGAAAGGCGCATGGCTATATGCAGAAATATTTTTAATTGAAGTGTATTTTAAAAGCACATTAGCCTGTATATGTCAATGCTGAGCTGCACACAATAAAATCCAAATAAATGTGGAAGGGAGGAAAGAAAGAAAAGGCAGTCATTTCTAAAGCAGCCAGTGCTGATCGATGGCCCAATGCATCACTTCTAACCCTAAGAAAAGGGGGGAAATGGTAAAAATTACTAATTCAAAGAAGAAGGGGCTTAATGATTTTTAACTAACCTGCAATCCTGACATGCAGCATAAATTAAAATGTATACCAAATTTGAACTCATAACTCTCTAAAAAAAAATCACAGAATATTATATAACATAGTGTAATTTTGCCAATTCTTCGAAAAGCTTCTCAATGCACATTCTTTTTCAAAAGCAGTTGCATAAACCTGGTGAGTTCAACCAAAAAAAAAATGGAGAAAATAACATCTGCTGCATCCATAACCATGTGGCTACTGTGATGAGGAAAATAACTTCACGCACACACTTTGTTTGAAGACATCGGTTAACGGTAAAACACTGTCCATGTGAGTTATAACACTCAGGGAGGGCTCCAGTGGCCTTGCCTGGTGCTCTGCACTATGCAACTTTAAGGTGGTATGTATTATTGTTGTTCTTGCTGTTGTTGTTTGCCATTATTATTATTATTAAATATTATCCTAAAAATCCAGAGCCGTGTCACTAGGGAGCCGACTGTGGGTCACTCAAAGTGCACAGACAGTGCCCCTAGACAAGGACAGGGCAAAGCTTTTTATTGACAAGTGACTTTCTTGAACAGCAACGTCCTTTGCATACATAGGAAGTGCTCAGTAAATGTGTAATGAATAGACCCAAACTGAAGCACTCCCTGACTATACTGTAGCTTTCCTCAAACATCTCACCCCAAGGTAATATGATAGGAATAAAAATATCAATAGGCACTATTTATCGATACTAACTATGAAACAGGCTGAACATGCTAATCACTTTATATTCATTAGCTCATTTAATCCCCACAACAAATTTAGAAAATAGGTACTGCCATTATTCCCATTCCACATATGAGAAAACTGAGGTCAGATACATGGAGTCATTTGCCCAAAGAGAACAACACCTGGTAAGTAATGGCAATAAGCTTCCATGGGTTTCTCTGACTGCAATGCCTATGTCTTAACCACAAATGAGGCTGTAATATCCGCATCTATCTTTCATGTTGGAGAAAGAAATATAACCCCAACGAGGCTAATAAAAGAGCAGACCAGGGTTGCCTTGCACTTTGAAAACCCAGGGTATCAAGTCTGCCTGTTGTCAGTGGGGATTCTGCAGGACATGCAAATCCATGGGTCCTAGGAAATGCACACTCACAGGAAAGTCCAACGTCTGCAGCCCTCACTGATTCTGCAGGACATGCAAATCCATGGGTCCTAGTAAATGCACACTCACAGGATGGTATATTTATCATGGATTCAAGGTTCAGACTTACACATCTCACTCTGGTTTAATAGGTTTCTGCCTTTTGCTAATGAAGCAGGATCTTTCCCTTTCCACTTGGGAGAGAGGAAGTGCAGCAGAGAGGAGAGCTGTGGCAGCATGCCTTTGAAAACCAGGGGACTTTGAAGCTGGCCTTCAAATGGTCCGGTTAGAGAAGCCCCAGACTACATTTCCCCTCCCACATCCACTGGAGCCCTGAAGCCTTCTCTTTCAGAGAATCCTCTATTAAAATGCAAAAGTCTCCATCACAGCCAGACATCTGCCAGAGGCCTGCTGGTTCCAGCGGAGTTCTAGACTTGGCCTCTAGTCCTTGGATCCACAGCACCTGCCACAGCTCCACTATCTGCCCACATTCCCAGCCCAGCTCTCTGGACAGACTTTTTCCTTCATTGTGTATGTTCACTACCAAGTCTTCCATCTCATGCTCTCGCCACTGGCTCACCTCCCTCAGCCTTCTAATAATGCAATGCCATGAGATTTATGATCCACATCAGAATACTTCTGAGAGTCACAAGGAACAGGATGTTAATACTACACTGGGTAATAGATTTAAATCTGTAAACCTAGATCTGATCACTCCATCAAATATCCACAGGACTTCTCTGTCCTTAAAACAAAATTATAATTCAGTCTGGTGCCTTTTCTAGAAACTCATCCATTCTTTCCCTTTCTTCTCTGCAAAAAAACAGAACTTGTCTGCAAATGTGGCCTCCATGTATTCACCACTCACCTATTCTCTACTCTCCAATCATTTGTCTTCTTCATCTACCATTCAACTGAATGGACTTTCTACTAAACCAAATCTCATTCTTTTAGTCCTCATTCTCTTAGAATTACCTGCTCAACTTAGTTCTACTTGATCCTTCTAACTTTAGCTTCTCAAAGGTCTCACTGTCTCATCTGTTCTTTGCTTGTTCCCTATTATAAATGGTAGATGCCTTCAAATATGTGGAAAACCTGCCTTTTCTGAGTTAAACCTCAGTCATCCTTCATTTGGCATAATTATGAGATGCTTTCATCCTGGCTGATTCCTCTGGTTGAGCTCAGGTTCATCAATATTCACTTCGAAATGTCTCATCCAGGAAGGAGCACACCCTAACCAGCCTGGAGAAGCTCAGGACTGCTTCTCTCCACTCCGCCTCTCTCCACTATTGCATCCTCACATTGTCTTAGCTTTGTTAGCAGGCTCTTCACTCCAGGCGTTTCTATCATGGTGACAGTCAACAAAATCTCCTGGGTCCTTATTCATGAATTCTTACCAAGTTGTTCTCGTCTATCTTGACCTTGTGTGGTGAATTTTTGTTGTCAACCAAAATATAGGATTTTACATCTATCCCTTATACGTTTCAACGTCTTGGTTTCAATCCTATTTCACAGCCTGTCAAGACCCTTTTGAGTTGTAATGCTATCATCTATCATGTTAACCCTTCTTTCTATTGAGTTGTCTATATATTTGATAAGCCTCCCTTATATGATTTTCTCTTTCTGTGCTAATTTCAGCTTGGAGACAGCTGCTTTTTCAAATATAAGTGTTAAAGACTTTTCACTGCCTCTTTATTTTTTGCTGCTCTGTGTGACCCAGTGTGTCACCAGGAGTTCTCACCTCCCCAGCCTGGCATTATTAGTCCTGTCATTTGGAATGGTGGTCCTCAAACAGTAGACAGCAGCATTACCTGTCACATCTGCAAAAATGCATTTCCCAGGCCCAGACTTCAGCAATTCAGATTTAGTAGACTAGAGAGAAATCTAAGAATAAGTGCCTTTAATAAGTACCCCAATAATAATAATAATAATAATAATAATAAGCATATAATATCTTTTCTGAATTGGGTGCTGGGGAGAGAGACTGGGGAAGGGGGGAGTAACAGTGATAGAGATAAGTTAGATTTTCTAACTGCCCTGTCAATTCCCAAATGTCTTCTCAGGGAATTGAACATAATGGAATTCTCCTGTCATTCAGTTACTCTTCATTCACATTTTCTAGGTAAATTCACATTCAGCATACCAAATGGCTCCTTAAAGGACTGGACATTCAATTTGAAAATAATAGGGTGAACATATTTAAATGGCTTCTTTATGGTCATAAATTTAAATAGATTATTTTTGGTCTTAATTTCTATGTCTCTAATGTGAGATTTATAAAATAATTCTTCTGGTCATACATTTATGCAATATTATAGCTATATTTATTTAAAAGAATTTTAAATGTTTCTGTGCTCTGGTTTTAATTTCTCTTGTTTTAAATTCCCTTTCTCATTATTTTTAACTCAGCATTATTTTATTGGTTTTTAACCTCATAAATTTCATTTCCTTTTAAGCTTTTTATACTTGGCTTAAAAAGAATTTTACTTAAAGATTCATTACTTACCTTGTTTTCAAATTTTTTAGCTTTAAGACTGTCTGACCTGCTTTAAATTGTTTATGTTGTGTAACCATCCCTGTTCTCATCTTCTGCTTTTCTACTTTTTGTCTCTTGCTTGCACAATGCCTGACCAAAAGAAAGTGGGTCATAGGAATGCTCAAAATGGAAGGAGTCCAATTACAACCGGTAAGTATCACAGCTGCCTGGCCATCTTGGTACCTGCTTCTCTGGCTTCCCCCAATTCCTCATCCTGAAGACTCAGGAGACTCACAAATCATCCTATAATAGGCACTTTGACACAATCTACCTAGAAAATTTTATGTCGTTTTTCTCTTGCTATATATTAGCGAAGCCTGTTACTTTATAACTACTAGTGTTAGGATGTACATGCTCCAAATCGTTTTTGCTTTCTTTTCCTAACCTAAACTTTTGCTATAATTACCTTGATGCACAGTCAAATCAGCAAGTAAAATGATCTATTCAGCATACATTGATTCATTAGGCCCTGGTAGAAAGAGAAATAAATGGCACTGGTTACCATTTATTGAGTATCTACCACATATCACCCTCTGTGTTAAGACCTTTATGTATAAGGTGTCCCCCAAAAATGTATACATACTCACCTTGAATAATTATAAAGGCAGTGTTTATTAAAATACATCCCACTTTCAAAATTGAGCTTGCAGCTGTTAAAGTGTGTATATATTTTGGGGGGAGAGTCTCTATATTCATATATATGATTAATCTTCATAAAAATTCTGCAATGAAGGTATTATCTTTATTTTACAGATAAAGAGTTGAGACCTTCCTGCTCCTTCTGCTACTCCACAGCCATGCCGCCAAGGGGGTTGCTGTGGAGAGGTAGGAACGCTACTTGTAGAGGGTGCGGTGATGCCTGGCAGACTCTCGGTCTGAGCCCTGGGCCTGCTCCTGCCTCACAGCCCTCCCAGTCTGACCTCCCTGAGATTGACCCTCAGCCGAAGAGAGCCCCTCACCCAAGGTCATACCTCTTCCTGGGGCAGCCCACATTCCACAGCTCATGGATGGTGGAGGGAAGGTAAGGACCAGCCCAAACTCAAGAAACACTAAGGGCCATCCCAGCTCCAGATCCCGCTGAGGCTGGCTGAAGGCTTATTATAACCATGATGCAGCCCAACTTCTCTGTCCATCCTTCTTCCTTCCTTTCCCTCCACTTTATGGATCCCGAGAGCACTTCCTACTAAACTTCCTGCATCCGCATTTCCTTATCAGAGTCTGCTCCTTGGAAAATCTGACCTACAACGTTAGTTTTGTGGTGAAACTTAGCAATGTTTATTTATGAATCCTCTTTAGCAAAAAAGCATCAAAGGCAGTTTTCATGAATATGTAAATACAAGTTAACATATGAGAAGTGGCAGAGAAAGGCTAAAGAAATAAAAAATAAAGAAACCCAGGGAAAGGACATAAAATGGAGCCAGGCATGTAGCTAATATAAAAATAAATCCCTTTAGTAGGGTCATAAATTTGGCTCTGTTTTTGCCAATACAAAAGAAAGTAAACCCTACAATTCACAGTGACCTTAAGATTTGGTTAAAGACAAAGTTGATCAGGATAAACTGAGACCAAAGAGAAATACTTCCTGAGCATTCATATAAAGACCTTCACAGTCTTACATTAGAGGCACAGGTGAGCTGCATGGGGATGTGTGATTGGCTGGTAGGGTGACCAGTTGTTCAGGTTTGTCTAGAATCAGGTAAAATTCCTGGGACATGGCTCACTCAGTCCTAAAACCAGGACTGTCTGGGACAAATTAGGATAGTTGGTCACCCTGGTGATAATACAAAGCCAAGATCAAATCAGTAAAAACCAAACCTGCAAAAAACCAATACAAATCAGTTCAGGTGCACAGGTTTATGCAGGTCTGGCTTCATCCGAGGATATTTGGGGGTTACCCAGAAGACTATTTAAACTGCAAAGCCTTCACACAGCCCTCTGTAAAGACTGTTGATCCTGACTGAGCTTTTGAGAGATAATGTACAGTAGTTCCCCCTAATTCGCAGTTTCACTTTCCATGGTTTCAATAACCCACAGTCAACCATGGTCCAGAAGTAAAGAATTCATGCGTTTTAAATTGTGCCCTGTTCTGAGTAGCATGATGACATTCATGCTGTCCCTCTCTGTCCCACCCAGGAATGGATGAATCATCCCTTTGCCGGTGTATTCACACTGCATATGCTACCCACCCATAAATCACTTAGGAGTCCTCGGGGTTATCAGAGCAACTCACAGTATCGCAGTGCTTGTGCTCAAGTAATTCGTGTAGTAGCCTAACGCTACGTCCCAATGTCTACGCCAGTGATGGCGAACATTTTGAGCTCGGCGTGTCAGCATTTTGAAAAACCCTAACTTAACTCTGGTGCTGTGTCACATATAGAAATTTTTTGATCTTTGCAACCATAGTAAAACAAAGACTTATATTTTTGATATTTATTTTATATATTTAAATGCCATTTAACAAAGAAAAATCAACCAAAAAATGAGTTCGTGTGTCACCTCTGACACGCGTGTCATAGGTTCGCCATCACTGGTCAACGCCAATTCACCTCACTTCATCTCCACAGGAAGGCACATCATCATCTCACAACATCACAAGAAGGGTGAGAAGAGTACAATAAGATATTTTCAGAGAGAGAGAGATGCCACCATAACACCACAGTATATTGTTATAAGTGTTCTATTTTATTATTGTTAACCTCTTATTATGCCTAATTTATACATTAAACTTTATCACAGGTTGTATGTAGAGAGAAAACATAGTATACTAGTACATAGGACCCAGTACTGTCTGCAGTTTCAGGCACCCACTGGGGGTCTTGGGACATGCTCTCCATGGATGGGAGGGAGGCACACTACTGTTTACAACAGTGCGTCCAGGGTGCATTCCTCAAAAATAACTAAATGCGGCTATTTGATGCTGTCGGTGCGGCCAGATCCTTGTACTCGAGCAGACAGTAGAGCTGGGGAGAGAATTAACACCCGTAGGTGAAAATTGAAAGACCGGACAAGCACAGAAAGGCGATTTCACCTCCATTTGGTGGTGGGCTAAAGGAGCACTTGAGGCCAGAGACAAAATTCTCCTTTGAAAGTCATTTTGAACCTTCTCTACTGAATAATTGCATTCATTGAGGTAAAAATATTCTACTCAAAGAATTGAGCCACCACAATTTTAGTCTGGAAAAAACAGAAACTGAAAAAGGCAGATGTTACCAAGGAATCAATCACAATAAAGCACCCATAGTAATTAACTTGATTCTCCTCCACTTTCGCGTATAACCACCATGGTCAACTATCTGAGGAATTAACAACAAAGCAACTGAATGATGGCCCAGGACCTGATATTCGCATCTACCCCCATCTACTCTGTAACCAAAATGATAATCCGCTCACTTGTAAGCATGGCTTGTTTCTAATGGACTGAACCCAAGAGTTACAGTCAATAATCCTGATTTAGGGGGCCCAGTTTAACTGCTGTCTTTCAGCAAATAACCTTTGGAAGTCATTTAACAAATAAATATTCCCTATTCCTGAGTGGTCTAATCAGCAATCGTATGGATTTTCTTTTCTGTTCAGTTCTAGTTGTCGATTGTAATTTGTGAAAGAAACTGGGAGGAAGTTGGAAACAAAGATGGCAATTTTCCCACTAACTTGGGGTCTGTGTGCGGCTGCACACATCTCAGATATGTTTGAGGACAGTTTCTATTTCCATTGACAAAACTTCCGGATGATGCCTAACATTCTTCCATGCGTCCGGCTGCACAACCACAAGTGAAACCAAAATGAAGACATTCTCTGGTGCCCGATCCTCAAAGCACAGTGTTTACAGGTAGTGAGCACCGTCCCCTGAGGTTATCGACAGAGGCATAGTCAGTTTTATTGTATTTTTGGCCATTCTTTTCCCCTCCCTTGATACAGGAGTTGGTGGAAATATTTGCTAGTGAGACCAGGAAACGTCCGTTGGAAAGCCCAACGAGGGCAGACAGTGTTCCCTGTGCATTATTTGCAGTTTCCCAGGGAGGCATCGGCTCTCTTACCTCTTATCTTATCTCAGGCATTCACTTCACAAAAGCGGAGCACTGGCATCTACTGGGGCTTCTGAGCTCTGGCAACAGCCCAAAGCAGATGTCCGCCCCTGGAGAGCCTGGCTTGTATTACTTCATCGCCTTATTCACCAGCTAATTCCCAGCCTCCGTTTCATTGTGTGCCAAGTCGATCCAGCGAGTGAAGGATCTAAGAGCTGGGTGCCCAAGGGCCGTGCACTGAGGACACGCAGTGAGGCCTCGTGCTTCCTTCCCTTTGCCTTCTCGGCCCTCACCCCGCCTGCTTCCCGGCTACCTGAGTTCCCTTACACGCCGTTTTGCTAAACGCAGGGGTAACCTCAGTCATTAGACAGCGGGGAAAGGGCACCCTTTGCTGCAGGATGAACTTCCCCATTTCCTCCGTTCAGCACCCAGGCCTGCTTTCCTTCTTTCTGCGGAACCAGCTTCAGCTGTGACTAAGAGGTCTGCAATCACTTTGCATGGCCTCAGAGCGAAGGCCTGTCATCTTCCTGACAGCAGATTCCAAACCGAAGAAGCTCAGCATTGGAGTCTAGGAACTTAACCCTCCTGCCCTCCTGGGGCACAGCTCATGGAACTGCAGTGGGCTTTTCAAGCCTGTTGGTGAGGACAGCATGGCTGCACCACCCGCCCCTCCCACCCTGCGGCTAGGCCTTCAGGCACCAGCAAACGAGGGATGAGCAAGCTCTTCCCGGAGGAAGGCAGGCCTGCAGCAGGCGCCCAGGCGCCCATCTTTGTGAACTCTTGAATCAGAGTAATTTCCAAATACATCACTATCAGGACACACCCTTCGCCTGCCCAGAAATTGGGCTGCCACCTCATTCTTTTCTAAAAGTGAAATGGCCCCTATTTAAAAAAAGAAATGTGTTGTGTTGTTGTGAATATGAACTTGGACCTTGAACAAATGAGCGATATGAAGCATGTTTTACTCTCTAATTAACATTTCTATTTCCAAAATGTACGTGCATACATTTGTTTAAAAATAGCTGCCTTCATTATCATAATGATTTTTTTCCCCTGTGTTCTGGCGCTCAGGGAATTCGTGATAAATGTAAATGTAATCAGGGACACCACTGTGCTCTTAATTTGGCAAGTGAAAACCGTTTATCTCTCTCATCACTGTGCAGGACAAGGCAGTTTTATAACCAAAAGAAGCTTGAAGTCATCTGATTGCCACCTGACTTTTTTCCATGTGTATGTCTTTCCTGACTAAAAATGCTGGTCTACGATCAAGGGAAATGCACTGTGGTGAAGAGTGTAAGTTGGTACTACCTTACTGGAGAACAATCTGCCAAAATATATCAAAAATGTAAAAATGTGATTACCCTTTACCCCAGAAATCCCCTTCTATAAATTTACCCTGATATAGTTGCACACCTAGAAGAAGATTCATGTTTGCTGTTTTGCTATTTACAACAAAATAAAAATAAAAAAGGAAACATCCTAAATGTCCAATAAAAGGCAACTATATATTATGGTATGCAAATAAAAGTTATCACAACTATTTAAACAAATATGATATTTAAATATTGTTTAATAAGAAACATCTTATATCATCTATAAAATTCACATTAAATGTTTTCATGCAACAAATATTTGTCCAACTCTAAGTAACAGCCATTATTCAATAGCAGAGTTGGCAAACTTGTCCTAAAAGATCTACATAGTAAATATTTTTTACTTTGCAGTGTATAGTTCCTGCCACAGCTGATCAACTGTGCCATTGGACCATGGGCAACATGTAAACAAATGGGTGTGGCTCTGTTCCAATAAAATGTTATTTACAATTAGGCTATTAGACAAATTTGGCTGCTGGCTACTAGTTTGCTGACCCCTGTTCTGGACAATTGGAATATATAAGTGAAGCAAAACATATAAAAAAACTGACTCTAAAAATCTTACATTCTATAGCTATCTGTGTGTGTGTGTGTGTGTGTGTATTAGTAGCCCAGTGCATGGATTTGTGCACATGGAAATGAAATTAATTATAAGAAACATTTTAATATTACCACTCACCCTTACTATAATAGAAGTGGCAACCAAATTTATCGTCGACAATGACAGATGGAAACACACATGTGCAATTGGCACCAGTGAGAGCTTTATATGTATCATGCATGCACAAGTCAATGTTGATTTTTTAAATGTCAGTGCGCATCATATGTACCTGCCAATCAGTCAGTTGGATGGTCAGACGGGCATAGAGTCAGTCACTTAGCCTTTTATATATAGAGATATATGAATAATCTGATTAGATGAATGTTCACCATTCATTAAGCAATCTTTGGAGACTGTGCCAGACACCACAAAGTTCATGGTCCAATAGAGAAGACAGGCTAAAGACAGTAAAAAGAACAGTTATAGTTTGTGAAAACTGATAAGAAGCATATAAAATGATTAATACATTGTTTATTTCTTAGTAGTAAACTGTCTAATGAGTTTTCCTTTTTTCTTTTTTACTTTATCATTTGAAGTTTTTCCAATAAGTATGTTTTATCATTTCAAAAACAATAAAGCTAGTCTCCAGAAGATGTAAGTAATGAAAAGGATAAAAGTTCAATTTGTGAACACCTAATCCTGATGGATTTAGAACAGTGGATGATCTCTACATTTTTTATAGTGATTTGTCTTTGAAGTTGTCTATCTAGAATAAAAGGTCTTACTATTCTTAAATAAATAAACAAAACAAAAATCCTTGTATTTGAGATATAAATGAGACTTAGTGAGAGACACAAGAACCTTAATTCTTCTCCATTGATTCACTAACCTCAAGTGTAAAGCCAAGTGCTTATGGAAGTATAGGAAAGAAATAACCCAAAGACTGATGATCCTTTGAGATGACTGGCTCCAAAAATATATATTTTTTATTTTGAAAGGAAAGTATATAGTAGAATATATGCTTGACTCAGAGAGGTCTGGCCTTTGCCCTGGGCTTCGGGGAGGCCATCTCTGACAATTGGATAGGCATATTTTTGTTCAGGATTAGGGCTGGCCACACCTGATAGTCTAAGGTTGCGGGTTGGCCATGCCAAAAAGATCAACCACGTGATTTAGAGTGGGAACATTGGATCTCTGGTCTCAGTCAGCCTGGTGACTGAGTTCAACTGCATAGGCAACTAATCAAACATTCCTATGAATAATGTCCCAATGACAACTTTGAAAACAAAGCTCAGGAGAGCTTCCCTGGTGGATGTGTGTTGTCAGGTATTGAAGGTATTGACACCAGGAAAGCAGTGTGTCCTGAGACAACAGACCGTCACGTTTGGATCTCTCCCAGACTCTGCAAATCAGTGCCTTTCCTTGATGCAGCTCTTCCTCCAGCTGATTTTAACATGTACTCTTTCCTTGTAGGAACCATAACCACAAGCATAGTTGGCCTCAGTGAAATCCTGTGAGCCCTTTGGGGGAATTATGGAATTAGAGGGTGGTTTGGAGAAGCCCCAAACTTGCCATTGGGGTCAGACATTAGCGTGGTCCTGCAGAGAACTGTGCCCTCAGGCCATGCAGTTTGGTCAATATTGTGTAGGGAGTGTTCAGAGGAAAAGAAGAGAAGACCATGTGTTAGTGGAACTTCAACTCTCCATTTTTGGTGAGATGGTGTTCTTGGGGCTTCTTTCTCCCTCTACTTCTGAATTTCCAACACCATTCACCAGGTTTCACAGAAGGAGTCACTACACAGCACATTCAGATTTTACAAAGATGCACAACTGTCCTGATAAAACGCATGTCATCTGGGCACATTTACATATATTATTTTCACACTGTACCTGTAACTTTATCTGTATAATTTTTTCTCCTTTAATGTATAAGAAGCAAATAAAAACCCAAAGACTCAAATCAGTTCATTTCCTTGAAGCAAAGAGCATACATTTTGTCAAAATATTTGCCTGGTTGCTTTTTTGTGAGTCAAAGAAAAACATTTATTTGGTTTCCTAATTTATTCCATTAAAAAAATTATTTCCTAGAACACCAGGGTTTAGATACATTCCATGTGTTCAAAAGAGCTACAAAGACTACAGGTTTGTGAAAGTTTAGATGTGTGTGTATGCCTGTCTTTGAGCGCTGAGATCCTGAGTAACCAACAACTTCTACTGACTCTTTCTTAGGGGAAGCTTTGGGCTTTTAGTAATGGCAGCCTCTAGTCTATTTATCTTTAAGGTATAAAAACTTGAGAAAATCCCTAAAGCTTATTCTGTCATCTCTTAGAGCTTGCCCTAGTGGCTCTCCCAGTCAAATGTGGGTATGTCACAAATCCTAGGTCATCCAGCCCATTGTTTTCAAATATGAAAAAATAATCCAAGAGAATTAACATGGTGAGCCTCCATTCCACAACTTGGTCTGAAACTGAAAAGTATTTCCTCCTTGCCTGCATTTCAGCTGCATAAGCCCTGTGCTATTCATTTTGAGGACTTGAATTCAGGATAGATGCAACCTCTGAAAACACATTCGAGTTCTGAATTTGTCCTTGCCCAGCACTTGAAAAGATCAGGTGCAATTCAATTATGAAGCTGTGTCTGACTTTTGAAGTGTAAATCCACTGCACTTGAAAATGGCAAGTGTAAAATCCATTCTTAAAAAGCACTTGACATTTTCACATACAGCTTTACAGCCATGGAAATGTGAAGAGGCTCAAAAAGAGATGGCCAAGAATGGCTTTTTTTTTTTTCAAATAAAGAAAGAGGGTTCTAACGCTTGATCAGAAGCAGAGAAGTCTGATACTTGGCTTTTTGTTTTGACCAGGAAATTAGAACTTCTTTAAAAGCTGTGCTTTGTACCACTCATCGGTGCGAGCTAATTTTTCCTGATAATGTTTCACTGCTGGTTTGTATGCCTAGTCTCACATGCCTTTCTCTTCACAAGGCCTTAATAGGTGGTCTATATTCTGTACTTATAACGAGAAGTGATCACGTAGATCAGGAGTTGGCAAACTTTCTGTATAAAAGGCCAGACAGTAAATATGTTTGGCTTGGGGGGCCATATGGTCTCTGTCATCTCTGCTGTTGTAACACGAAAACAGCCATTGACAATTCGTATGCAAATGAAAATGGCTGGATACCAGTAAAACTTTATTTATGGACACTGAAATTTGGATTTCTTATAACATTCACTTGCCTCAAAATATTATTCTGCCACCATTTAAAAAAATAAAAACTATGTTTAGCTTGCAGTTTGTACAAAAACAGGCAGTGGGCTAGATTTGAACTCCCTGGTATAGATGGTAAAAATAGTTTAACAAAATAAAGCATAGATTGCAGCACACATGTTCTGAAGTCTTATGCACTCTGTGGGAAAGATCTGCTGCAGATGCTCACTACCATTCAGTTCCATCAGTGCTTCCATACGCTGGCTATGCTCCTGATGTCAGGCAGTCAGTGCTCTGGCCCGCCCTGCTCCTCACTCACACAGTAGCCTCTCCACCTGGGAGCCAGACCCATCCAAGCGTCATCCTTACGCCAGCCACATCGGCATCAGCTGGGAGCAGGTTGTAAATGCAGAACCTCGGGCTCTGCCCCCCAAATCTTCTGAATCAAAATCTGTAGTTTAGTGAGAGAAGCCAGACATGAAAGTCACATGTTGCATGGCTCCATGTATTTGAAAATGGAGAATAGGTAAATCCACAAAGAGAGGGAGCAGACTGTTGATCGCTAGGGTCTTGGGGAGAGGGAGGAATGGGGACAGTTTGATGGACATGGGATTTCCTTGATGACATAATAGTCTTAAAACTAAATGGAGATGATGGTTGCACAACATTGTGAATGTGCTAAATATGTCACTGAATTGTACACTTTAAAATGATTCGTGATTAATTTTATGTTATGTGAATTTTGCTTCAATAAAAAATAAAAAACAAAGACTCAAAAAGAAAGGTTTCCAAGAAAAAGTTGAAATTGATAGACAACTCAATGTGTTTGAATGTTTGAGCAGAGATACTAGTACATAGTACTGGGGGAGAGTTTGGATATGAATTAATGATAGGTAGGTAAAAAAAAAAACAAATCAAATTTTAAAATGGGAAAATCCACATTTTAAGAAGACTCCAAGAGGTGGCTCATATACACATTAAAGTTTGAGGAGCAAGCTCTAATAGAAGACCATTAGGTATTTTCAGTCATTTTCAATCTGGTTTATAGAAATATTGGGTTTTTCTATACAAAGAAACAAAACATCCATTGATGTTAATGTATATAGCAGCACAATATTGGTAGTTATCTAAATATTGTTAATACATTTTCTTAAACCTCTGGATTATATAATGTTAAAATAATCTCACTTTTAGAATTCTTTTGCCCAAACATGTCCTACATATTCCATGGGGAAATTACTAACCAATGATATATCAAATCTGCTTCATCTTTAAATATGTTTGTGCAATTTTTTCTTATTCCAAAAACTGTTCCCTAGTACCACCTATTTCTTCCTGTTATTTATTCAACTATAACATTCTTTAAAAAACAATTTTTTAAACTTTCATAGATTAACTCTCTAGAAGTTTACCCTACTTGATATTCAGTATATATTTTCTTGTGACAGCTTTATGGTACAATTACATTTCCTACATTTTTTTTCAGCCCTCTCTGAATATGCATTAGAAAGCCAACCATCATAATTCTAAGCCAATTGGCTTGATTTGCTTACTTAAGCCCACATCGTAAAGACGTGCTACATTTCCATACATTCCTTTCCCATCTGCACTCCAGCCACCTGCCCAAGTTCTTGGTTGTGCTGACAGTGATAAAAACCACAGGACATTGGCTGTCACAATACGATCTCCATTAGAAAGCTCTTGATTCTGCACTTTAATATGCCAAACTGTATAGTGGTGCCAGGTCATGTAAGAAACTGAAAATTTTTCTGGCTGGTTTGGGTTAGAGAATAGAGCATCAGCTTGCAGACTGAAGGGTCCTAGGTTCGATTCTGGTCAAGGGCACATACCTCAGTTGCAGGCTCAACCCCTAGCCCTGGTCAGGGCACATGCGGGAGGCAACCAATCAATGTGTCTCTCTCACACTGATGTCTCTCTCTATCCCACCTCCCTTCTACTCTCTTTAAAAATCAATGGAATACTAAAGGGAGCAACTCAACAAGAGGATATAACTCTGGTAAACATAAATGCAACCAATACAGGAGCACCCAAATACATTAAAAAAAAAACTTCTGGAAGATATCAAGGGAGAGAACAGCAATACAATCATAGTAAGGGACTTAATACCCCATTAACACCACTGGATAAAACCTCTAAACAAAAAATTAGCAAAGAAACAGCAATCCTAAATGACTCACTAGAATCAGATGGAATTCATTGACTTCTTCAGAACTTTTCTCCCCAAAGCTACTGAATATACATTCTTCTCAAGTGCACACAGGACATTTTCAAAGATAGGCCACATATTGGAACACAGGCAAAGTCTCTTGGAATTTAAGAAGATACAAATCACATCAAGCATCTTCTCAGATCACAATAGCATAAAAGTAGAAATCAATTACAATAAAAACAATGAAAAATAACAAATACTTGGAGGCTAACTAGCATGTTATTAAACAATGATTGGGTAAACAAAAGATTAATTAAAAAAAAATACTATGAACAGCTCTATTCCAAAAAAATGGACAACCTAGACGAAATGGACATATTCTTAGAAAAATACAAGCTCCCAAAATTCAATCAGGAAGAATAATAAAAAAACTGAATAGACCTATAACTACAAATTAAATTGAAGCAGTTATCAAAAAACTTCCAGCAAACAAAAGCCCAGGTCCGATGGCTTCACAAGGGAGTTTTAGCAAACATTCAAAGAAGAACTAAAACCTATCCTCCTCAGACTACTCAAAAAAATTCAAGAGGAGGGTATACTTCCAAGCTCTTTCTATGAAGCCAGTATTACCCTAATCCAAAAACCAGATAAAGACACCACAAAGAAAGAGAATTACAGGCCAATATCCCTCATGAATATAGATGTTAAAATTCTCAAAAAAGAAAAAGGAACACTTGTGCACTGCTGGTGGGAATGCAGACTGGTGCAGCCACTATGGAAGGCAGTATGGAGTTTTCTCAAAAAACTAAAAATGGAACTCCCATTTGACCCTGTGATTCCACTTCTAGGACTATATCCCAAGAAACCAGGAACACCAATCAGAAAGGATATATGCACCCCTATGTTCATAGCAGCACAATT